>NW_021604577.1:6469217-6512824 GCF_004785775.1 Grammomys surdaster
TGTATGTATGTATGTATGTATGTATGTATGTATATATGTGTGTATGTGTGTTCTAAATAAAGTTGAAGTTGTAAAATAACTCAGGAGATGAAGCCCAGCCTCAACATTTCTTTTCACTGAATGAAGCTTACGTTACTATGATTGGGTTACATTTATTCGAGTTATTGGCCAAAGAGACCTCATGGGAATCACCAAGAAATCAAAGCTATTGCCAAGCCATTGACTGTTCTCCACTAGACCAAAGTAAGGCCTTATTACTTAAAATAATATCCACAAAACTCATTGAACAAGATCAAGCTGATGTTTACCTAGAGCCTTCAGCACTCTGGACTAGTGTCCATGGTATTGGAAGTTACTCTGCATGATACCAAAGAAGAAACATAAACACTGAAACAGTTACAAATTTTTAAGTCTACAATGGTATGATGCCTACAAGATGCACTGGGGCAATAATGGCACAAAACTTGTGGGAGTAACCAACCAATATCTGATTAGTTTTAAGGCTTCAGGCCCAACAGTAGTTGGTCAACACAGAATGAACTCAGTGGTATCTTTGGAGGTTTTTTGTTTTGTTTGTTTGTTTTTTAAACTGGAATGCAAGGGTATATATAACCAAGCCCTCACTTTACAGTTACATGTCAAACTTTCTGGATCATTAATGTCTCAGAATTAATGTCGCTGAAATCCTAGTAATAGATTATCCCAGAGTCCATGTTTCCAGATTTACATCTACCCAACATGCTCATTTGGCTGTGCACTTACCATGGATGCTGTATCTAATCTGCCACAGAGTCACTGACTACTTGCATAGGCAGGGATGTTAGTCTTGGACCTGGGTGCATGTGTGCTACAGTGGTGGTCAAGAGGTCCTGCTGCAGATCTGTTCAACGTCATTCATCTCTTAGAGACAATCTGCAGAAAGGGTAAAAGGTGAGTCCTGAGTCACCACTACATCATCCTCATTCTGAACTCTGAGACCTCGAAACTTCTCTGGGGCATCTCTGCCATCCTCTGGAATATAAATGCTTGAATCAGATAACTGTCTGGGAGGATGGTGGGTAGTTCACTGTAGGTGGCAGGATGTTGCAACCCACCACTACTAACTGTGAGAAGATCAAGAGTTGGTTCTGGTTCAACTGTGATCACCGTACCAGGCTGCAGAGGGAGTGAACGAGGCATGTCTGGAGTGCCATGGACATCCATCCTGAAATAATGGTCAACATGATGAGGGCAGTATTTTCAAGCACCCTTGAAGGCACTTTCCTTGCTGGTCTTTGTGATGCCCAAGTCCTTGAGATTCTGTCTTATCAGTGTCAGCATCATGCTGTTGATGTTCTCCAAGCTCATCCCAGGGGAGCACAATGTCAAACAAGTTTTTTGGATTTCTAGAACAACTTCATAGAGCTCTGCCTGAGGTGCGGTGAATCTGCCATTGAAGGGCAATGTCTCCGTGATGTCACTCATAGCAGGAAGATTCACAACCTCCATCAAGAAGCACCATTTCACCATCCTTGATGAGCTGATTATTCTTCACATAGTGCAAAGTTTTGGAGCAATTACAGCCTGCAACTAGGGGTGGGTAGGTTAATATGCCGGCACCTCGGGTACCACACTCAAATTCAAACTTTGCAGCAAGAAAGGCTTCATCTACCAGAGCTTTACTAGCAAACATGGTCTCTATGAAAGCCTCTGACACTAGCTTCCCAGCAACTTGTGTTCTCTTAATTTCTGTAGGAGACTTAACTAGCCGTAAGCACTGTATCAGCTGCTGGACACTCTGAACCTTGTTCTTGATCCTGGCTTCAATTAGAGGCTGCATGTAGTCAAAGTGAAGTTGTGTGTGAGAAGGTTTCATCGACTCATTCCAACCATGTTCGTCTCAGCTCTCAATTTTGGTAGCAAGTGTTGAAATTCTTCCAGCGGGTAGACTTCATCCACTCCAGTTAAAGCTATTCCTCCATCTGAGCCAGATAGAGGGCCATCCCACAATTCTTAACCACAATCCCTCCGAGGCACAAAATGCATGGCCTTATGGAATGGTAACTGATTCCCAGAGCAGCTCTGAAGGACCAGAATGCTATCAAGCTCTTGGAATCTACAGAGATACAGGAAGTAGTTGCCTTGATGGAATTTGTAGGGGATATCGTTGTTCATATAATATGCAGGGTCAGAGAGTACAACCACTGTGTGGTGTGTTGCACTTTTCTCTTGTGCTTCTTTGTGGACCAGAGCCATAAGTTTATGGCTTCAAAGTGCATATTCCACCTGAGATAGCCCTGGTGTTACCTCCCCTGGTTTGAGGAGGTGTGGATGTGTATCCAGGCTGGGCTGGCCTAAGTACCTGTTTGGAATCTTCTTTACTGGCACAGGCTGGAGGGAGTTCCTTCACTGTAAACATGACATGCATTCTGAGAGACCCCGGAGCCTTGCTATAACAGGAACCAGTTTGGGATTGAGAGCAGAGATGGCATGGCAGAGATGATAGCAGAGAAAGTACAAATTATCTTTGGAGGTTCATTTCTGAGTTTGCATTTTTACAAAATTCCAATATGTTCAAACTTAAATGACTTTATATCTTTATGTGTTTCTTATACATTCGGGGGGTGGTCTTTTTCTTATAAATTAGGTTTTGTCATTTCTAAAAATCTCATTCTTATTTTACTATTCAAATGCCAGTTTGTTCTCCAGGGAGAGGCATAATGGATACAGATTTAGGTGTGGGGGAGAGGTGGTGGAAGATTGTATACGAGTTGAGGAAAGGCAAACCATCAAAAAATTATTAAATGGAAAATATGTATTTTTAATAAAAGAAAAAGTGGAGGGTGGAGGTTCAGACTCAGATATTTTCTTCTGGTCTACTGCCAAATGCTCCAATCACTCTTATATTTTTCATGTGACAGAAATCAAGTAAAATCTCTGCAACAGACTTATTTTTGTGTACGGACAGATCTTTCTTTTAGACTAAACATGATAACCAAGTTGTGAAACATGAAGATACTAGAGAAGAAACCCATGTATTCCCTTTCCTCATACTTTAAGTTTAGCATCTTTACATTAATACTCATTTTGAATTATTCAAGATATTGTGCTAACATGGCTATGTTTATTCAAAGCTTTAATTGCCCAATTAAAGCAGGCAGATATATATTGTGCACCCAAAGTAATTCAACCATATATACAGTGTCAATGAAATAAATATTAATTTGGATTATGTACTGAACTAAATTAATTGTAAAAGTATACATGTAGCTAAGTAATCAATATATTACTTAAAATATTCTCCTTGTATCCAAAAATAATCTCCATTAAAATTTGAACATTTTAAAGAATAATCATTACAGAAAACTTTAAAATTCAACATTTGTTTAAACCAATTTGATGAATGTTATCAACATAATTAAAAATTATATGCACTACCTCATATATTTTCATTATTAATAATTAATATAAATTGAAGTAACTAAATAAAACATTTAAAAATAATAAAGAATCAAAAGTAAAGGCTATTATCTAAATGTGAAAAAAGTTAGATGCTGTCAGTGTGCTAAACTTTGCGTATAGTTTAGAGTATCAATATAATAGTCTAAAAATCAACATCAAAATATAAATGAAGAAGAGCACATCTCCAGATACATAAGAATTCTAAGCTATTCCAAAATATAAATGTAGTGCATCATTTGGTTTTGACAATTTGTGATTCCTAGATTTTACATAGATTTATACAGTCATTTGCACTATCTAATTGATCAAAGGTGATTAGAGAAAAGAGATGCCCCAGCCACAACAGGGACTAGAAGAAACAACTCTCTGCTAACTCAGGACAAAACTTTGTTAGATAAATAACTAAAATATTAAATAAACATATGGCCAACAAAAATATTGAGAAGATAAATTGAAATAAGTAAATAAAACATTTAAAAATAATAAAGAATCAAAAGTAAGGGCTATTATCTAATTGTAATTAGTACAACACAAAAATTACAGTGAAAAGAAATGTACAATATTAGACATTAGATGAATACATTTATTTAAAAACTAAATTAGGAAATTTTATACCTTACTACAATCAATGAGTACACTTAGAAAAAAATTTCAGAAAATCAGGTGAAAATAAAATAGTGACTTCCGGTTTGGGACCGAGCCTAGAGCAGGTCACAGGCAGCAGCTCCGTACCCAACCGCAGAAAACCAAGAAAAACAGGGACTCCCAGGAGCTTGAACTCACGCAGCATCCCAGGTAAGGAAAAAGCAGCACTCACCCCAAACAGGGAGCAACAGGGACCCACTGGGACCCAGGAATTCGCTCCTGGCCTGGAGCGGGCTCCATCCGGTCTGGGCCCGAGCACTCGCGGATCCCGGGAGGCAGCTCTGCACCCAATCTCGCAGACTCCAGAGGAAGCGGGGCTCGCAGGACCTCTGTGCCAAGCAGGGTCTTGGGCTAGGAGGTGGCAGTGCTTGCCCCCGAACAGGGAGTGGCTAGGACCCACTGGGACCCAGGAGTTCACTCCGGGGCCCGGAGCGTGGGTTCCTTCCGGTCTGTGCCAGAGCAGATCCCGTCTGTGCCAGAGCAGATCCCGGGAGTCAGCTCTGCACCCAATCTCACAGAACCTAGAGGGAGCGGGGCTCTCCGTGGCTCAAGCTAGCTCAAGCAGTTTCTTAGGCTAGGAGGTGGCAGTGCTCGCCCCCAATCAGGGAGCAACTGGGACCCACTGGGACCCACTGGGACTCATTGGGATCCAGGAATCCGCTCCTGACCCGGAGCCCCGGCCCCTTCCGATTTCCACCTGAGCACCGAGCACATCTTGGGCCTCATCTCTAACTCAAGCAGCAAAACCCATCCCAAACAGTTCTGACACAACCTAGATAATAGGAAAGACAGGCCCCAGTCAGAGACAGCACTGATAGCACAAAGGTGATCCAGATGGCAAAAGGCAAGCGCAAGAACACAAGCACCAGCAACCCAAGGTACTTGCCATTATCAGAACCTAGTTCTCCCACATTAGAAAGTCCTGAACTCCCCATATCACCAGGAAAACAAGAACCAGATCTAAAATCATTTCTAATGATGATGCTAGAGGACTACAAGAAGGAAGTAAATAACACTATCAAAAAACTTGAGGAGAACACAGGAAAACAGGATGAAGTCCTTAAAGAAACACAAAAATCCTTTAAAGAATTACAAGAAAACACAAACAAACAGATGAAGGAATTGAACAAAACCATCCAGGACATAAAAATGGAAGTGGAAACAATAAAGAAATCACAAAGGGAGACTATCCTGGAGATAGAAAACCTAAGAAAGAAATCAGGAGTCATAGACACAAGCATCACCAACAGAATACAAGAGATAGAAGAAAGAATCTCAGGTGCAGAAGATACCTTAGAAAATATTGACACAACTATCAAAGAAAATGCAAAATGCAAAAAGTTGCTATCTCAAAATATCCAGGAAATCCAGGACGCAATGAGAAGACCAAACCTAAGGATAATAGGTATAGATGAGAGTGAAGATTCCCAACTTAAAGGGCCAGTAAATATCTTCAACAAAATTATTGAGGAAAACTTCCCTAACCTAAGGAATGAGATGCCCATAATCACACAAGAAGCATACAGAACGCCAAACAGACTAGATCAAAAAAGAAATACCTCCCGTCACATAATAATCAAGACTCAAAATGTACAAAACAAAGACAGAATTTTAAAAGCAGTAAGGGAAAAAGGCCAAATAACATATAAAGGCAAACCTATCAGAATTACACCTGACTTCTCACCAGATACTATAAAAGCCAGAAGATCCTGGACAAATATCATACAAACCCTAAGAGAACATAAATGCCAGCCCAAGCTACTTTACCCAGCAAAACTCTCAATTACCATAGACGGAGAAACTAAGATATTCCATGACAAAACTGAATTTACACAGTATCTTCCCACAAATCCAGCTTTACAAAGGATAATAGCAGGAAAGCTCCAATACAAGGAGGGCAATCATACCCCAGAAAGAGCAAGAAAATAATCCTTTTCCATCAAACCCAAAAGAAGATAACCACACAAACGATGTCTCCACTATTAGCAAAAATGACAGGAAGCAAGAACACCCTCTCCTTAATATCTCTTAACATCAATGGACTCAATTCCCCAATAAAAAGGCATAGGCTAACGGACTGGATACGCAAACAGGACCCAGCTTTTTGCTGCTTACAGGAAACCCACCTCAGTGACAAAGACAGACACTACCTTAGAGTAAAAGGTTGGAAAACAATTTTTCAAGCAAATGGCACTAAGAAACAAGCGGGAGTAGCCATTCTAATATCGAATAAAATCAACTTTCAACTTAAAACTATCAAAAAGGATAAGGAAGGGCATTTCATACTTGTCAAAGGAAAAGTCAACCAACATGAACTCTCAATTCTGAATATCTATGCGCCAAATAGAAGAGCATCGAATTTCATAAAAGAAACCTTACTAAAGCTCAAAACACACATTGCACCTCACATAATAATAGTGGGAGACTTCAACACCCCACTCTCAGCAATGGATAAATCATGGAAACAGAAACTAAATAGAGATACAGTAAAACTAACAGAAGTTATGAACCAAATGGACTTAACAGATATCTATAGAACATTTCACCCTAAAGCAAAAGAATATACCTTTTTCTCAGCACCTCATGGTACCTTCTCCAAAATAGACCATATAATTGGGCACAAGACAGGCCTCAACAGATACAAAAAAATTGAAATAATTCCCTGCATCCTATCAGATCACCATGGTCTAAGGCTGGTCTTCAAAAATGACAAAGAGAATGGAAAGCCCACATTTACATGGAAACTGAACAACACCCTACTCCTTGATAATCAGGTAAGGGAAGAAATAAAGAAAGAAATTAAAAACTTTTAGAATTTAATGAAAATGATGACACATCATACCAAAATCTATGGGATACAATGAAAGCAGTGCTAAGAGGAAAATTCATAGCTCTAAGTGCCTACAAAAAGAAACTGGAGGGAGCATACACTAACAGCTTGACAGAGCACCTCAAAGACCTAGAACAAAAAGAAGCTAATACAACCAAGAGGAGTAGAAGGCAGGAAATAATTAAACTCAGGGCTGAAATCAACCAAATTGAAACAAAAAGAACTATCCAAAGAATCAATAAAACCAGGAGCTGGTTCTTTGAGAAAATCAACAAGATAGATAAACCCTTAGCTAGACTAATCAGAGGGCAGAGAGACAGTATCCAAATTAATAAAATCAGAACTCAAAAGGGGGACATAACAACAGAAACTGAGGAAATTAAAAAAATCATCAGATCCTACTACAAAAGCCTATATTCAACAAAATTGGAAAATTTGGATGAAATGGACAATTTCCTAGACAAATACCAGTTGCCAATGTTAAATCAGGACCAGATAAACCATCTAAACAGTCCCATAACCCCAAAAGAAATAGAAGCAGTCATTAAAAGTCTCCCTACAAAGAAAAGCCCGGGACCAGACGGTTTTAGTGCAGAATTCTATCAGACCTTCAAGGAAGACCTAATCCCAATTCTTTTCAAACTATTCCACAAAATAGAAACAGAAGGTACACTACCCAACTCATTCTTTGAAGCCACAATTACACTCATACCTAAGCCACACAAAGACCCAACAAAGAAAGAGAACTTCAGGCCAATCTCCCTTATGAACATTGATGCAAAATTACTCAATAAAATTCTAGCGAACCGAATTCAAGAACACATCAAAACAATTATCCATCACGATCAAGTTGGCTTCATCCCAGGAATGCAGGGTTGGTTCAATATTCAGAAATCCATCAATGTAATCCATTATATAAACAAACTCAAAGAAAAAAACCACATGATCATCTCACTAGATGCTGAGAAAGCATTTGACAAAATTCAACACCCCTTCATGATAAAAGTCTTGGAAAGGTCAGGAATTCAAGGTCCATACCTAAACATAGTAAAAGCAATTTACAGCAAACCAGTAGCCAGCATTAAACTAAATGGAGAGAAACTTGAAGCAATCCCACTAAAATCAGGGACTAGGCAAGGCTGCCCACTCTCCCCCTACTTATTTAATATAGTATTGGAAGTCCTAGCCAGAGCAATTAGGCAACACAAGGAGGTCAAAGGGATACAAATTGGAAAGGAAGAAGTCAAAATCTCACTATTTGCAGATGATATGATAGTATACTTAAGTGACCCCAAAACTTCCACCAGAGAACTCCTAAACCTGATAAACAACTTTAGCAAAGTGGCTGGATATAAAATTAACTCAAGCAAATCAGTAGCCTTCCTCTACTCAAAAGATAAACTGGCTGAGAAAGAAATTATGGAAATGACACCCTTCAAAATAGTCACAGATAATATAAAATACCTTGGTGTGAACCTAACCAAGCAAGTAAAAGACCTGTATGACAAGAACTTCATTCCCCTGAAGAAAGAAATCGAAGCCGATCTCAGAAGATGGAAAGATCTCCCATGCTCATGGATTGGAAGGATTAATATAGTAAAAATGGCTATTTTGCCAAAAGCCATCTACAGATTTAATGCAATCCCCATCAAAATTCCCACTCAATTCTTCTCAGAGATAGAAAGAGCAATCTTAAAATTTATTTGGAATAACAAAAAACCCAGGATTGCGAAAACTACTCTCAGCAATAAAAGAACTTCTGGAGGAATCACCATCCCCAACTTCAAGCTGTACTACAAAGCAATAGTGATAAAAACTGCATGGTATTGGAACAGAGACAGGCAGGAGGATCAGTGGAATAGAATAGAAGACCCAGAAATGAACCCCCATACCTATGGTAACTTAATCTTTGACAATGGGGCTAAAACCATCGAATGGAAAAAAGATAGCATTTTCAACAAATGGTGCTGGTCCAACTGGTGGTCAGCATGTAGAAAAATGAAAATTGATCCATATTTATCTCCTTGTACAAAGCTCAATTCCAAGTGGATTAAGGACCTCCACCTAAAACCAACCACACTGAAACTAATACAAGAGAAACTGGGAAAAAGCCTGGAATACATAGGCACAGGGAAAAAGTTCCTGAACAGAATGCCAATGGCCTGTGCTCTAAGACCAAAAATTGACAAATGGGACCTCATAAAGCTGCAAAGCTTCTGTAAAGTAAATGACACAGTCAATAGGACAGAGCGGCAACCAACAGATTGGGAAAAGATATTCACCAACCCTACATCTGATAAAGGGCTAATATCCAAGGTATACAAAGAACTGAAGAAATTAGACTCTAGACAATCAAAGAACCCTATTAAAAAATGGAGCACAGACATGAACAAAGAATTCTCAACTGAGGAAGCTCGAATGGTTGAGAAGCACCTAAAGAAGTGTTCAGCATCCCTAGTCATCAGGGAAATGCAAATGAAAACAACACTGAGATTCCACCTCACACCAGTCAGAATGGCTAAGATCAAAAACACAGGTGACAGTACATGTTGGCGAGGATGTGGAGAAAGAGGAACACTCCTCCACTGTTGGTGGGATTGTAAACTGGTACAACCACTATGGAAGGCAGTCTGGCGGTATCTCAGAAAATTGAACATAGCGTTACCTAGGGACCCAGCTATACCACTCCTGGGCATATACCCAAAAGAAGTTTCAACATACAACAGGGACACATGCTCCACCATGTTCATAGCAGCCTTATTTATAATAGCCAGAAGTTGGAAAGAACCCAGATGCCCTTCAACAGAAGAATGGATGCAGAAAATGTGGTACATTTATACAATGGAGTACTACTCAGCTATTAAAAACAATCAGTTCACAAAATTCCTAGGCAAATGGATGGAGCTGGAAAATATCATCTTGAGTGAGATGACCCAATCTCAAAGGAACATACATGGTATGCACTCACTGATAAGTGGATATTAGCCCAAAAGCTCACAATTTCTAAGAATCTTCATATAGACCACATAAAACTCAGATAGAAGAAGGAAGACCAAAGTATGAATGCGTTGGTCCTTTTTAGAAGGAGCATCAAAAGTTTCAACCAGAACTCCCAAAGTCTAAACCACCAACCAGAGAGCACAAAGGGAGGGACTCACGCACCTGTATAGGGAATTGAGGGTGACCTTGTTAGACTCCAGTGAAAGTGGAGGGCCAAGGTCCCCAAAAGTTTGGATCCCCTACTGTGTTGGAATTCGAGAGCAGGGAGATGGGACTGGGAGGTTGTTTGGAGCACACCATCACAAAAATTAGGAGGAAGGGGTAGGGGATAAGGGATTTGGGGGGAGAATGAGAAAGGAGACAACATTGAAAGGTAAATACGTATAATACCCAATAAAAACCCCACACAGATAAAGGATTTAAAAAAAAGGGAGTCTATTTATTTTAAATTAATTTCAAAAGTTTCTAGGAGATGCAAATTGGCTAAGATACTATTTTAAGCTCTCCACAAAAGAATTTAAATCTCTGTTCAATATTCTCAAGAGAGAGGTAAACCCTAACTTTCTCAACAGTTAAATGACAAAAGAGAGGTAATATCACAAAAAGTAGAAAAAGCTATTTCTAATCGATATATCATATAGTCTGATTAATTGTCAGTGGAGCTATAAAAGTCCTTTGACAAAAGATTATTAATATAGATTTATATATCCTTAAATAAGGCCTTCATGACTCTCTGAGTGTGGAAGGAGCAACTGTTGGCGCTTCTGCCCTGATTTTACAAGAACTCTGAAAAATTGGCTTTAAAAACAAAAGAGGGGGAACGGTACCCCCTCAGAAGGAGTCCCCCTGAAATACTCTCCATCATGCCTTGTTCACTTTTCTCTCTCTAAAGCTGAAAGCTCATGGCAAATCTCTTGCTGACCACGTTGGTGACCTCGGGCACCACCAAGACCAACAAAACTTTGCCACAGATATGGGGAAGGACCCTCATACCCATAAAGGGAATGCCCCAGTCCCAGTTCCCTTATGGAGCCGAGGACTGATATGCCTGCCCAATACCACAGAAGGCACAGCTAACCGGCTACCACAGATATTAATGAAAAAAATAGATACCCTCACAAAGCCAGGCCCAATCATAAATACGATGAATAACAATTTACATCCAGGGAAGAGAAATCTCCCTGAGAATCCCCTTCTTTTTTCTTTCCAGGTAAAATTGAATCACCCATGATGCCTGCTATTAGAAGTTCTAACCCAGATGGACCAGAAGCCAGGAGCCTCGCCCTTACCCTCACCCCCTACCTTTTCCCACCTGCACAAGGTCCCCTGAAGCTGGGCAACTGCAAGATCCTGCTTGGCAACTGCAGATAGACTCAAAGCAGTGTACCATATCATCTGAAGAATAGCAGGGAGACCATAACTCAAGCAGTGTACCATATCTTCTGAAGAATAGCAGGTTGCAGTCCTCCTTGCCCCCACGACTAACCAGGACCCACTGGTCGGGTCAAGTGGCACCCAGACGTGGGGCTCGAGGCACGGACCCATCCGGACGGACCCTCATTGAGAGGATGTGCGCACGACATCAAGATTGAGCAAGACAGAGATCATCGCCCGTGACCTGTCGTCCACGGAACCAGGTTGATGCTGCCATCAAGAAGGCAGTTGAAGTTCATTACCATCAGCTGAAAATTGCAGAGGATCCAGAAGTGACTCCGCAGGAGACTGACACAGCTGTCAGCTCCCCTGCCTCCCCCTACGGTCGACCCCTAGACTTCCACGCCCTCCAGAAGGGTTCCTGGTATGCCTGGCTTTGGCCTCATTTCTCTCTCTAGAGAGCTTGGCCTCTTGATCACCACAACAAAAATTGGCTTTTTCCTAAACCAAGGCCACCCTTGATATGGCCGCTAACATTGGGGAGCCTTCCTTTATGACAATATTACACCCCAAACTGATAAATGGTTGGTAACTTGAACATTTACAAGAGACTAGGATGGCTGTGAGTTAGCCCAATGACGGGATTATTGTAGGTCCACTTCCCAGGGGCCCACCCAATGCAGCAAAAAAGGAGTGCGTGGTGCTGGGAGTGGGTGCAGCCTACATGGCCTAAGACAGGGCTCTCACCCTCCTTTCACCCACATCAGAGTCCCTTGACGTTGCCCATCGTCGACAGCCTAAAGCCTTCGACCATCGATGTGACTCGTCTCACATCAGTGTTTTGGGGTTGTGAACTTGTCTAAGACCCCCCATAATTAGACATCCAAATTCAAAACTCACATAGTTGGGATTGAACATAAGACGCCTTCTCTAACTAAACAGAGAAGGGGGAGATGCCAGAAGCCAGGACCCTCGCCCTTACCCTCACCCCCTACCTTTCCCCACCTGCACAATGTCCTCTGAAGCTTGGCAACTGCAAGATCCTGCTTAGCAACTGCAGATAGACTCAAAGCAGAGTACCATGTCTTCTTAAGAATAGCAGGGAGACCATAACTCAAGCAGTGTACCATATCTTCTGAAGAACTGCAGGTAGATCATAATTCAAGGCAGTGTACCATATAGACCATGACATGTTTCAAGGCACAGGCCAAGAAGATTTTGTACTTTTCCACCACCTGGACCCTCTTACCCCCATCCCCTTGTAAAACATGCTATAAAAAAGCATTTCATGTTCAAAAAAAAAAAAGAAAATAAAATAGTGTTTATTGTTAGCTCAAGAAAAAATAATACGCAAA
Organism: Grammomys surdaster; assembly: GCF_004785775.1. Lineage (NCBI taxonomy): Eukaryota > Metazoa > Chordata > Mammalia > Rodentia > Muridae > Grammomys > Grammomys surdaster. The sequence goes on from NW_021604577.1 coordinate 6,481,863, forward strand.
TGGTCTTTTCTGGATTGAATTAATTTAGTTATCACAGAAAATTAGCCTGATGCCCAGGTCTTAATCAATCACATCAGCACACTCTATATTAGCTTTATGTAATAGCTTTCACATTAAGGGATAATGAGTATATTAAAATAGTATGAAAATAATTGATTTTAATAAAGAACAAATTTTAAGACTTTGAAGTAAGTATATTTTAGTGGTGTATTCATCACAGACATGAGTTTAAGTTAATAGAAAATCTTTATTAACTGGCCAGCAACTATACTTGGTGTCCTGGATCCCAGAATAACCTCAAGTCTTTCTCAGAGTGAGCTATTAAGTGTACACACACACACACACACACACACACACACACACACACACATAATACTGGGTTGACATAGTTCAGTTAGAACAGCTAATCAGAAGAAGAACTTCAGAATTCAAAAAGCAAGGTTAGTATAACTAGACACTTCTGCAGAACTATGGGGTTTCTGATGAATAAAGACTTTGATTTAGTTTTGACAGGTGGTGGTGTATACCTGTGGAATTTTACAGCCTGAATGATACTTCCATTATGGAGTCAATTTTGCTAAGTTTGCTGATATACTAAGATTTGGGGCCTTCTTACATATATATGTACCATTTTAATCTACTTTAATAGTAACTGACAAAAATCTTTAAGCAGAAAGCTTGTCACATTTAGGTCCGTTTCTAAAACTGTGCAAGTTCTGACTTAATATGCTTGTTTCCTTTTCATTTCACGTTCATCTTGTCTGTTATACAATGTTATCTTCTGTGAAATATTTCAAACATTTACTGGTTAAATATTAAATTTGGTTGTCTGTCTCTTTCGAATCACATTCTCTTTAATTTGCTTTATAGAAATTTCAGCAAATTGTTTATATATACATCAAAATAACTAAAAAATTAGAAATTCCCGTAACTTAGTATTTAGCAGATGTAGACATTATTACACTACTCATGGGGAGTCTCTGAAATTGTCCTACATGGTAAAAATCCAATAAGCATTATACTGTGTGCTCTTAAAATGGTCATTGAGGAAGATTTAATTGACAGATATTTCCTCACTCTCTAAATAAATATAAATCACTGGAATTTTAAATCATCCTCTTAGCTGCCCTTCCATGGTTGAAATTGGAATGATCCCCCTAAGATATGTCATATTCATTCCTTGGGTTGCTGATTGTTTAGTGCCAGAAAGATGCAATAATGAAGATCATAAAAATATAAATATTTTCCCAGGTTTGTCACCATGATTATCTTCAGATATATCACTATTATAGCAATTCTGACACAAGGTATGGGATGCTGGTAATCGCCAAGGTTTCACATCCTAATTGAAATTGGAAAAGCATGAGAATGACACAGTTATTCTTTAGGTGATACTTGATTTTGAAGCTGAATAGGAAAGCACACTCTTTTTGAGTTACAGAGAGTGGAAGGGGAATCCCTTGCCATCTGTTTAGTAACACTGGCCATAATCACCTTTCTCACTCATGTGTGTCCACAGCAGTAAAAGTGAAGTTACGTTGACTAATGCACAGAGGATCTCTCTTTAGATGAATGAGCTTGAATACAATCATATGCAAAATCACCTACCCTCATAATGAGAATGTAAAATGTGCGTTAAGTGTATGCTATGTGGCTAGTGCCTAAATGACTGAATCAATAGAATACATTACACATAAAGATTTGAAAATGAAATGTGAATTCCATTTCTGACTCGCAACATTCTTTTTTCATGTTGAGTACCTACATGTATACTATAGATGAGAGATTTGAAAAAATTAAATGTTAACATTAAGCAAAGAATTTTGGCAAATGTTGCATTTAATTACGTTTTCATTTGTTTTCTATTAATGATATGCAAATGATGGTGTGGTTACAGAAGAAGTAAAATCCTAACACAATGGAAATATTTGCTCCTACTCAGTGAATTTCTTTTTAACCACAATGTAAGGTTATGAAGAGCACTTTTGTGTTTGAGCCTGTACCAGGGTACGAGGCTTTTCCAGACATGAGTTGCAGGTTGCAATTCATACAGAACTGAAAAAACAGCATAAATTAGAATGACGTACAGATGGTGGTAGAGTTGATCCAACAATGCTTGACTTTGATGATAACTCAAGGGATCTCGTAGTTTCTCATTCCACGAGGCTAGATGTCTCAAATGGTTTCAAGTACACACAGCAAAATCCTGAAGAAGCAAGCTACAGTGCCAGAGGAAGAAGAAACTAGCCAGGAAGGTGAGAACAAGCAGGCAAAGAACAACAGATTCCAGCAAAAGGAATGATGCAGATTAGATCTGGATTAAAGATCTGGATTAAATCTGAATTAACGGTTTGTCTTTCTATCTCAAAAACTTGGATATGAGTAGATCTTCTCACTTCAGATTAAGCTGAAATCTCTCACATGTGTATCTTCTATTTGAGGGTTTTAATTAATCCCAGATGTTGTCAAGTTAATATCCAAGAATACCCAAAGTAGTTATGAGTAATATGAACAACGCTGGAAATATTTCCATGCAGGTTTCAAGTTATACAACTATAGTAATAAAAATTGATAAACTGACAAAACCCAGACAATCAAAATAGAACAAAAATACTTAAATCATTGACACACAATGGATACTCCAAGATATAAACTATCTGGTTATAGTCACCTGATTTTCAGTAAAATTTTCAAAAATATATGTTAAAAATACAAACAATGACAAAATATAAATAGGAGAAAATACAGCCATCAACCAATGGTGACGATCAAATTGAATAGCAAAAAGACAGACCCTTCTTTCTTACTCTGTGCAACTGTTAACACTTAGGTAGCCACTGACTTTTTGACATTACTGTAGCCATTTTGGTTTATGCCTGCAGCCAGTCTTCTTCCATCATTACAGAGGACTTTTCTCATACCCAAGTTAACCATTAACTGCATATCTTGTTAAGTTCTATGCTTTGATGTCCTTGGAAACTCCTTAGACTTCTGCTGTCCTTTAAAGCCAATCACAATAAAAGTCAGAAGTGCTTTGTGCAATTAGCTACAATAAGTTTGAACAGGACCAATCACGCCAACCACTTGGCAGCACTTCCTGCCCCTGTGTATGAGGTTATGGGGTTGCTATGAGGTTTTGTGGATACTACCTTTATACTCTGCCCCTGGGAAACAGTTAGGGTCAAATTCTCAGCTCCCCATTTTGACCAGTGTTCCTGATTGATTAGTCTTTTGGATGTGTTCAATAAACTATCCCTGCTTGAAAGAGATTGGTGTCTGAATGGTTTGTGAGGTGATTCCTGGACCCCAACACAACTAATCACCAAATGTATCAAGGACCTAAACACAAGACCTTATAAACTGAGTCAGATAGTGGGAAAATAGAGATTATACTTAAACTTTTCTGAACAGGACTCTTGCACCACATTATGGAGATTTAATTAAACTTGAAATTGGTGTGCTACATGAACTTCACCACTCTTTGTTATGAACCCAAAGGATAGTATATTCACTACAGAGATACTTGATGCTATATTCACAATAGTCAGGAAATGGAAACATCTTAGGTGTCCATCAGCTAAGGAAAGTGTGGTATATTCACACAATGAAATATCATTCAACTGTTAAGAAAACTAAAACTAAGAAGTGCACAGGTAAATGAGAAGAGTTAGAATCAATCTTTCTGAGTGAAGTAATTCAGACACAGAAAGACAAATGTTGCAAATTTTCTTTCAGTTGTGGGCATTTACTCTTCAGGTATGTGTTTTTCATCTGGAATGACCCAAGAGGTCAGGAATTTAGTAATTAGTCATTCCAGGACTTAATGAACAAGGGACTTTGAAGGGAGAAAAAATCAACCACAGTATTATTAAGGTGTAGATGGGAATAACAAAAAAGGGAAGGGATGAATTGAGGTGATGTAAAGATTAAGGTAGAGAAGGAAATAATAATAGATTAATAATACTAAAAGCATTTTAAATGACATATGGAGCTTATAATATTAAGAAGCTTTTAAAGCTGGGCGGTGGTGGCGTACACTTTTAATCCCAGCACTTGGAAGGCAGTGGCAGGCGGATTTCTGAGTTCGAGGCCAGCCTGGTCTACCGAGTGAGTTCCAGGACAGCCAGGGCTACACAGAGAAACCCTGTCTCAAAAAAAACAAAAGAAGAAGAAGAAGGAGGAGGAGGAGAAGGAGGAGGAGGAGGAGGAGGAGGAGGAGGAGGAGGAGGAGGAAGAAGAAGAAGAAGAAGAAGAAGAAGAAGAAGAAGAAGAAGAAGAAGAAGCTTTTAAGAAGATAAGCATTCTCATATTTTTTAATGGTATCAACCGAAAAATGTTATTTGAGTGTGGTTATGGAAATAGTGGTGGCAGAAAGATACATATCTTCAAAATGCGTGGTATGAAGTTCTCAAAAATTAATAAAATCAGTGTTTTAAAATGATGCCAGAAAAGACTGTTTCCGAATATAATTCTACTCACTCTGAAATATTGCCATCACTGGACAAATGTCACTTCCTGAAACTGTATAGAGTTCGAATAGCAAATTAAGAGAAAGTCTTTGTTAGCTTTGTATGGGAAAAACTACCATTTAGCACATATAGAGAATTCAAAAATTTAAAAATAAACAGACCATATGACTCACTCAGATATAGCCCTTGCTACTATTTATCTAAATTTCTTTAAAGTCAACAAATGACATGGATATTTGCACCTAAACATTTATAGTAACAGTTTTTAACAAAGGATATACTATGCAGTTGTTAGTATCTATATAAAAAAAGAAATAGCAAAAAAATGTGCTTATATTTCCAATGAATTTTTTTGTCATCCATAAAGGAAAACTAGGTTTTGTCACTTGTAGAAAAATAGATGCATCTGTAGGTCATGTTAAATAAAGTCAATCTGAGAAAGACAAATACTGTCCATTTTCTCTCATTCATGGGTCTTGGATTATATACCAATACTTAATGATATATGGAAAGATGAGTTGAATGTAGAAGCAATCCTTAAGAGGAACAGAGAGAGTAACCAAAGAGTTGAGTGTGAGAAACAGGCAAGTAAAACACTATAATTGGAAGGGTAGGATACATTCTTGTTTTTAATAATTTGTGCAAATCATTTTATGTTGCATAGTACAATAATTTTTTGAGATAATAGTGGTAAATGAGCCTGACAACTTATTCCTGCTAGGAAGGGACCTACATGGTAGAAGAAAAGTACCACAAAAATTTGTTCACGATTCAATCTGCAGTAAAACACATTAAAAGAAAATATACAGTTCTATTTGAATCCAAAACTGAGCAGAAGCTTTGAAACAAAATTTGATTTGAAATAAAATACTTCAACATTTTTTATATTTATTGCATTTTAAAATCCTAGAATATAGTATAATGTATGTTTAGAAATATATTAGGAATATAATTTATATTTTATATTCCTACATACAGGTATGCATATAACAATAATTAATGAAGAAGAGGTCATGGATTTGAAAGAGAGCAAGGAGTATACCTGGGCTGGTTTAGATGGAGATAAGGAAAGTGGGAAATGATGCAATTATATTCATATCAGAAATAAATGATAAAATATCAAAAAACTTAAATTTGAATAGCATCTAGATGTAAAGCTTAGCTCTATTGTTTAGAAAGCATTAATAAAAGAAAGAATTCACTTCCTATTCTATTCTAATACCACAAAAGCCAATTGCTATATAAAACAGTCCCTGAAATATTGATAATTTTATGATTTCCCATAAAAGAAATAAAGTTTTATGTGTAATTCATCTGATGTTAACGTCGTAGGTGAAAAGATCCATAATGAGTTGGAACATATTTCAGTTATAAAACCTAAGAGTATGGCCAGAGATAATTAAGGACTTGACAAATCAATTTTAGAAACATCTTGATGTTGCTGAAGATGGAACTATTTTAATAATAAGAGCTACAGTAGATTTAGGGCTTTGAGAGCAAATAACCTCTACAACCACACTGTATTTAGAAAGAAGTATTTAAGCAAAGAATTCTTTTCCTGTTCTTCATGATGTAAAATAGAAATTAGTATTTTCAAATTGATCAACAATGGTAAAGCATTAAATAATATACTTAGGTTATAATATAGGAATTTTACTACATTCTTATACAAAGAATATGTTAAATTCTTGAATAATATATTCATAGCCTAGTAGAATTAATGCACTGTCATTTTCATTATCAGTCAAATGATAAAAGGCATTGATCTTCACCAAGGATCTTTAATACCTCAGCAGAAAATGCACTTCAGCATTACATCACTCTGACAGTTGCAGGCAAACAAGTTTGTGAACTAAATATAACTGCTAAATTGTGTGATGTTTGAGGAAGAGCAATGAATGTCATCTGGGACTTTGTATATCGGACAGGTATAAGGTTGAATGAGCTCAAACCCCTGGAATCTCACAATTTCCTACCAGCCTCAGTCTGCTCTGGAACACATAACCAAAACACCCCACTGAGAACCATGGGCATTGGATCACTTAGCGTAAACACCTGGAGTTCTCCATGTGGATGAAATATCTAGAGTGTTCAGCTAATGCACTTCCCTTTCTAGGCATTCCTTTCAGCGAAAGGTATTTATTTAATTCCTGGTTTGCCTGGAATAAAGTGTATGCATTGACATCCACCATCAAATAAACCAGTCTCAACAAGCAAGGACCATATCTCTTCATTAAGAATCACCTAGGGAAAGACGTTCATCTTAAAAAGCCGTGCCTAAAACTTTTGAGGCATACCTTCTCTGCTCCAGCCTGTCCAAAGGCACTCACTCCCAATCAGAATAGCCTCCACCTGTCCATTGGTCGGCCTTCCCCTTCTTGTCTCAAAAGTGGACTCCCTGAGGGAAGTATGTGTTAGACTTCGGCACAGGTTAGAACAGACAACAGCAGACCAAATGGTTCCAAAGGGGAGGGGGTTTATTCAGAAGATAGGCAAGAGGAGAGAGAGCACAGAGAGGTAGAGGAGTAGAGGTCTGCCATGACCACGTGGAGAGAGGGGGAAGGGAAGGGAGGAAGGGCGAGGAAAAGCTAGAGGCAAGAGAGTAAGAGAGAGGAGGAGGCAAGCAGCCCTTTTTATAGTGGGCAGGCCTACCTGGCTGTTGCCAGGTAACTGTGGGGAGGAGCATACCTGGGTGTTGCCAGATAACTGTGGAGGTGGAGTTTTGACAGAATACTAACAGTATGGACTGCGACCAGTGTGCCCAGGAACACAGAGAGGAGACTGGGAACCACAGCATTTGTTCAGACTCTGTTTAGTTTCCCCTTCCTGCCAGGCGAAGGAGAACACAGACTATGGACGTCCCTTTTTGGACTTCATTCTGTCTCTCTGGGTATCATTTCAACGCTGTCCGGGCACCATTTTCAGAGAGACAGGACACGGTGCAGGTGCAACACAGAAAGATCCTTCAGAAATGTATAGGACATAGTACCAAGAACTGGTGAAATTACTTAAAAAATGAGAGTGAGAAGGCTTTAGTCATTTTTATGTCCATTATGACATATGAATCTTTCAAATCTAATTTCAGGATTCGGGGTCAGGAGGAAATGAAATATATTTTAATTACTTGTTGCTGTTTGAGAATAACTCTTTATTTTGAGATAACTGTAATATCACTTGAAATTACAAGCATGACACACAGATTCAATGCAATTTATCAAGATGTCCCTGTATGATAGATAATCTTGGTCTTCAACTTTACTACATCTAGACTGGACCAAAATCTAAGGATCTGGGAACACCTGTGGAGGATTTTTAGGACTATGTTATTTGTGAGGGAAAGATAATTCCAAAATCAAGGATTAGGATAAAGTAATCCTAAATCAAGAATATTTGAGGTTAAAACCCATCCTAAATTTGGATCACACTTTTTAGTAGTTGCCTACATCAAAGGACAAAGAAGAAGAAAGCTTTAGCTCCTTGACTACTTGCTCATACTTATTGACAAGAGTATATACTGTGTTTCTGTGGCATTCCTTCATTGGTATTAGAAATGACTACTTTCAAATTCCAAAGAGAGAATGATCATGAGCAGCTCTAGAAATTTTCTGGAGCTTCTGCAGCCAATTAGGACTGTTTAAACAACATAATTGAACAACTGGATCCTTGACAAGAGATATTGTTGCACTACTGGGACCACGGCTTGCAAGCCACCCTAATATGACTCATAGAATGAATGTGTGTGTGTGTGTGTGCGTGTGTGTATGTGTGTGTGTGATAGAATTTTATATGTACTAGATAATTTTATATATGAACTCTTATATTTAATAATTTTACATGCATATTATATTTTAATTTTATGAGTATATTATAAATTTTATATATTATGTATTACATATTTATATAATGCATATATAAATTTAATATTCATAACTATTTTTCTTTCTTGTATCTTGAGACAGAATTTCTTTCTGGATCCCTTGCTGCCCTAGAACTTTCTCTGTAGACCGGGCTGACCTAGAAGTCACTGTGTAGATCAAGCTGTCCTAAGAAGACTTAGGCAAGAATAACCCAAAAGGAAAGATTATTTTAAATTTCTATATGGGTATACAGTGTCTTACTTTTCTTTTCTCTCTAACTGAATGTATTTTCCTTAATTCAAAGCTTTATTTTCCTTTTCCTCTGTACTATTAGTTTATTTATTGTTCAGGATGCTAACTTTAATTCATTATACAATTGCTTGAAATGCTAGGCTATTTGTGAAAGGTTTCCACATTAAAAAAAAAATACATATGGCACCCGTCATGTCTGTTTTGTATTTCTAACAGGCTATTCAATTCCATCTCATCTGTTGTCACTCTATTTGAACAAGAATAAACAGAATAGATTCATGGTTGGAGGACACAGGAAAACAACATGTCGGTCACTCAAAGAACACAGATGTTGAATGGTTGGGAAAACTGTTTTGCTAACACTATCACACCTTACTTACTGATATTTTGTAGTTCAAAAATATGTATGTATTCTTTATTACAACTAGAAATTGAATGCATCTTTTAATGGGGAGAGCAGGGAAGGAAGGGAGAAAGATATAATGACATTTTAATTAAGAATGCATTTTCAAAGGGCTTTTGGTCTGCTCCAAAGTGAATTTTCTAATGATCCAGGCTAAACACCATGTTTTTAGAACTTGGAAATCATTTCTGCAGTTTTATTTAAAAATCTGCTTCTAAAAAAGAAAAAAACATAAGCCGGGCAGTGGTGGCACACACCTTTAATCCCAGCACTTGGGAGGCAGGTGGATTTCTGAGTTCGAGGCCAGCCTGGTCTACAGAGTGAGTTTCAGGACAGCCAGAACTATACAGAGAAACCCTGTCTCGAAAAACCAAGGAACCAAAAAAAAAAAAAATCTGCTTCTTTTTTCAGTGTGTGTTGAAAATCTTTTGTACGGGAGACAATGTGAACTTCCATGCTTTTACTTTTTTCTAGTAAATTGATACGTCTTTTTTACTTTAATACTATACTGAAAACAATTTTCAGTTCCATTTTATTCTTTCGACTGTGGATGGTATCTATTTGTGTGTACATTTAAACAAATTCTTGGATTTATTTTTGAATTTCTGGGTTGAAAGAACTCCAGAGAGTCTATTAACCAAATCTGATTAGTACATAAACAATACTATTGTTCTAGTTTCAAACAATTAATAGTAGCTTTGTTTATATCATCCTCTACTTTTTTCACTGATGCTTGATAATTTAAAATGTAGAGATATTTCACTTATTTTGGATAATTTTATAAATTATCCAAAGTTACTGTGTGTGTGTCCACTTGAGTGAAACAGCATGTACACCAAGGTTAGATAACAACTGTTAGGCATCCGCAGGCAGCTTAGGACAGACCACACCAGACTAAACGGTTCCAAGGGGGTTTTTATTCAGGGCAAAGGTGGGGGAAGAGAAGTAGGAGAAGAAGGAGGAAGAAAACGAGGTCAGGGAGTTATGTCTGTTTTATATGGAGGATGACATAGCCTGTCTCAGGTAAACGTAGCCAGGTGGATTCTGGGAGTGTATGGCGGTTGCCTTGGCAATGATGTGGGGGTCGGCTAGATGTGATGTCACTGGGTTTGAGCCTGATACCAACGACAACAATTTAGGCTTAGGCTCTCTTTTTTTTCCATATGTGTTGTAAGGTTTGAACTGAGTTCATTTGATCTGATGGCAAGAGCCTTCATCTGCTGAACTATCTTGCCTGCCTCCATTGAGTTAGACTTTGTCTTTCTTAGTTTGAGGAAAATATATATTGTTTGGTAGCAATTTAACTGTATTTTTGCCTTTTGTCATGTATTTGGTTATAGCTATGCCAATACTTTCTTCAGATATAAATCTCACGAAATCCAAGCTCACATTGCTCCATTAAAAGCAATGCCATTTAAGAATGTGGATGCCGGAGGCCACGTGGTACAATGCACATTCACAGTATCCTACACGTACATTTGTTGAAGTTCAGTGAATTTCATAACTCCTTCCTATCTCGGGTAGCCTATTGTTAGACACAGGATAACAGTCTCTTTGGTATTTGAGATAATGAATTGATTTAACATCTTTAATACTTGAGAACATTATCTTAACTCCAATAGTAACAATAATAGTATTGTTTCTAATATGCAGTAAATGTATATATAATTAATCAGACAATTAGCACATTGTGTCATTAAAATTTATGTCATAATGTTAAAATGATGAGTCAAAATCTGCAATTAAATATGAGCATGACTACTTATCGTCAGGAATATCATATTGATACTCGGACTTGTGTTTAATGTTCATCATGCTTACAGTTGATAGAACTTTAATGAATATTCTATGAATGTATTTATTTTTAAAATGAAAATGAAAATTATGTCTACATATAGTATGAGGAATACTTAAATTGAATCTTGACTAACTGCAATACACAAAGGGAAAAGTGCATTTATTCAGAAAAAAAGTTAAGCTAGATGACAAATTGGAGACATATTAACGTGACCTCTAGTCTGCAAGCATCAGCAATACTGTATTAATTTCTTTGTAACTAGAACTATGAATTTATAATTTTACATATAGTACAAATATTTCTAACACTTCTTTTTGATCAACAAGGTATCAAAAGTCATTGGCAAATAATTCTTAATCTTATTTTGGTGAACACAGTTTGGCTTTTAATACTTTTTGCTCTCTGTATATAAAGCTTTAACAAATGTGTGAGTGATTCTATGTACCTCTTGTCCTGTTGAAAACAGTTCCCAGGTAAAATAAGCTGCCCTTTTCTCTCACGTCTCTTCAGATTTTTCCCATTACTGCTTCTTTGAAATGGTTCTTGACTCTGAGAAGCTAGCTTGACAAATATTGGAAAATCAATTTTTCTCTCTTTAGCAAAGATACTTATTGAAGGTACTAGGAAAACTCGCAATTCACAAAAGCATTTGAAAATTAGACTCTAAAGAGATCAGTTTTATTTACCAGATCAATAATATAATCTATGCCATGGCTTTAATCCCTTAGCAAGAGGATTGTAAGGGTTAGGTTCTGTTTTGTGTGTATTTGTGTGTGGTTTTTTACTGACAAGTGTGAACAAAATAAAATCAAAATATAAGGAGAATAACAAAGTTATGTATATCTATATCATCTATATCTATATCTATCTATATTTATATATGTATCTATATATTCAAATATTTGTACAATATAACCTTTATATATTATATATTCATATATAATATAATTTGTATATATGTTGTGTAATATATAAATGTATATTATATAGAAATTCTGTATTATGCATAAATTTATATATTATATATTTATACATATAAATACACTTATATTTGTATATGTATGTATAACAATATCCACTTATGCCCTTTATAAAATGGCTTTTGTTCAAATTAAATATTATAGTTTTAGGATTATATCATCATGGTATTAACATTTCTTATTAGAAGAAAAATTGTATCCTATGACCCAATGACACTTAGAGAAACATAATTAAAATATAAATTCTGGCTTTGGATTACATAATAATTCACTTGTCTTTTTTGTATTGCATTATTGCACTAATTCTAGATAATACTCTGCAAAACCTGAACTCCATTTTTTAATTGAAATGCTCTTCAGTGTAATCCGTTCAATGCTTTTCTAAATTTTCTTATTTCCACTGTGCATAAATCAAAATAACACAATTTGACTATGGAAGTATTAGAGTACCAAAGACAAGTTAGATCTTGTGACACACTCAGGTGAGGTTTTGAGTATAAAAACAATGTCTGCACAATACTGCAATAGTACTTACAAGAAGGAAATAAAAAATAACTAAAGAAAGACAAATTAATTATAAGTTCATTTAAACAAAATGCTTTAGGATGGGTGTAAGGCAAATAAATTAGGAATATTTATTCAGTAATGAGCCTGTAGCTCATTAGTGAATACTAACCAAGCCCCTTAGGCAGTCATTCAGAAAAATCTTCAGTGTCAAATGCCCTGAATTCTTAAATTAGTATACCTTTCTTATCTACTTATAGAGTTTGCATTTGTGAGGGTTCTCTAGTGTCATAGAACTTAAGGTATGTCTCTATATATTAAGAGAAATTATCAGAATGAATTATAGACTGCAGGCCAACTAAGCTAATAATGGGCAGCTATGAATGGGAAGTCCAAGAACCAAGTAGTTACTCAATATGATGAGGCTGTGTGTTTCAACTGGTGTTTTATATAAGCTGGTATCTTGAAAAGGTGGGTTTCAATGGATGTGCTAGAAAGTAAGTGAAACAAGGCACAGAAGAAAGTCTTTCTTTGTCCCTATTTAGATCTCCAGCAGAACATAGGAGCCAGATTAAAGGTACCATCAATGTCTGGACCTAAGCTCTTCTTTACCTGGAACTCACTCTGTCCCAGGCTGTTCTCGAGCTCAAAGATTTGCTTGCCTCTGTCTTGGAGGATTGAAGGTATGTACCACCTTGCCTAGGCTTTAGCTTCTCATGGCTAGAATGCTTTAGGATCAAGATCAAAAGCCTGTGTTGGGAGGAAGTAGGGTTGACAACCATGGAGAGGCTGAAAACCAATTCTTGTACCAGTACTCATCTTTCTCTTTCTCTCTCTGACTTTTCTCAGGCCCTTCTCTGACTTTTTTCATGCTCTCTTTAACCATCCCTGTCTTGTCTATGTAAAGGCAACATTCTTCTTTAAAGGCTGTACACAGTCAAGAGCTCTACACAGCCTTTTCCATTGTAATAAAGTAAATCAAGTCCAATAAGGATCTTTGCGATTTTTGGAGGTCTCTTCAGACAGCGAAACGAGGGATTTCTTCAGATTAGTGATGTCAATCTCTAGCTGTTTGATGTTCTTGTCAATGGTCCTTCAAAGGTCTGAGTAGTATAAGTTCGGAGGCCAGCATCTGGATTAGAACTTCTGACTGCAGACATCACGGATGATTCATTTTTACCTGGAAAGAAAAAAGAAGGGAATTCTCAGGGAGAATTCTCCCTGAGAGACTATTATTTGGGTTATTTTTGCTTATTTCTTCTGGTCTCTGGGCCTCAAATAGGCTGACTAACTCTGTGAAACAACAGATAAATAATTTGGTAGCAAAACCTATTCAGATACATTATCATAAGTTAGCTATGGAGGACCACAAGACTCAAGATGAGGTTGTTACTTTATCCAGGGTGTTCCCAAAACCCATCTCCACCCAACCTAAAAGAGGGAATTTCTGCCCCTAGACCAAGCAGAGAGGGGCCACCCAGAACCCCCTCTGACTGGTGATCTGAATTCTTGCTTAGGCTGTGAGGCTAAGCACTGCAAGGAAATATAAATAGAAGTTAAAAATGTCTCTCTCGGTTCCCTGAGTGACAAGCCTGACTGCATAGAGGTTGATGTCAAAAGTATCCCCTCTCCAGGAAAAAGACATTGGGATGAGTATGGCCCTCATGCCTCACTGGACAACGACAGGGGTACCAGAGCCATTACAAAGTCCCCTTCAATTACTGGAGGTCAGGCCTCTATCCCGGCCTTCGCAAGATTAGAATTGCCACAGCCCTTCTATACTAGAGAAGGGAGGAGATTTCAGGGGCAGCCCTGCTTACACACTGAAGGCCTAAAATCAGACATAGGCCTAAAATCAGCAATAGGCCTGTCATATATGTATACTAACACCAAGTCTTGGGTCTCTGTGGAAAAACATTGAAACAGAGGCCTATAAGCTAATGTAAACAGGCTGCTTTTGTGAAAATTTACCAGCCTGAGTAGTCATAAACCTTGTAAATAGGTAGCCTTGGCAGATAATACCAACTTAGATAAGGACAAGTGAATCACAGACAGAGTCATAGTGATCTGTCTCCTGAACCTTCAACCAGCCGATATCCTGTTCTGAAAGATATCTGTATTCCCCCTGAACACCTACGCTCCAGTGCCATTCCCTTCCTCATGTCCTGCCTCTTTGTGTTTATAACCCCTGTGTGAATGAATATAAATTACGATTTGAAAAAAATAAATAAATTATTTTTAAAAAAAGGCTGTGTTGACCAAGCCCGCTCAGTCAGTCAACAGGTTCTCCAGCACAGGCGTGAGGATTAAAAGAGAAAAGACGATTAGACAAAATTACAGCATGACCCCAGCCAGTTCTGAGGCTGAAGGCTGAGGCAGGTTTATTTAATCCCACATGTCTTTTAAACCCTTTTAATTACATGCAAGTATTTAGGTCAGTTCTAGGTTTAGGAACCAACAATACAATAAAAACAGTCAAGGAACAAACAAGGCAATATACAGAGTCCCGTGATCACCTCATGATCGCTGTTTCTAAGGGCTTATCAGGATGACAAAAATATCTGAGCCTACTTCCCTGTCCTGCCCTACAGTCATATTCATGTCTGAGGCCTAATTCTTGGTTCTAGCCTAAGACTTGGATTCCTGACTGAACTTACTTCTCTGTTTTAACCTAAAATTAGATTCCTGCCTGAATTTACTTCTTTGTCATGGCCCAATGTCAGATTCCTGCCTAAATCCCATTTCCTTGTCCTTGGCCAATGTCAGATTCCTGCCAAGCAGCCCCAAACGCTCTCCACAATGTGTCTTCCAGCCTCAAGATCTGGATCACAAGTGTGCTGTCCATTTTGGGATTATGATTCGTGACAGATACAGGCAACTTGGCAACTGAGAATTGTCTTTATAGAGTTTTAAATTATCGTGCAAAGATTCTTCAAGTAGGCTTTGATTCCTTTGGGATGTGGAATCAGTATTTTCCAGTCCTATCCTATTGCCTTGTGCCCCACCTATCATTCTTTTGCTCCTTTAATCCTTTCTCTTGATCACTATAGATTATAGGTATTGGTTCTTAATCATACTGCTATGACTCACTACACATATGGTAATGTTGAATATGATAGCACATGCCCTAACTTCAGCTGCATTAAAGCTGAAGCCAGAGCATCAGAATATAATGAAAGGATGGTGTACAGAGTAAATTATCTCCCAAACAAAAACACACAACATACTAATCCTTCGGTTTTCAGATTATGTCTGTGTACACTCTTAAGTACTTGCTAGGCCTCAGAAGTGCCATTGATGTGTTTTCCACTTATGAAACATTAAGCTGTACCGAGCAAAATTAGGAACAATTCCCATTTCAAAAACTCTTGGGTTACAAAATAAGAGATTATGAGGTCTTATCCCAGAATAGACGTACAATAGTACGCCTTGGAATCCGTTTGTAATCTGAGCATTTTTATAAACACACACACACACAGACACTTTGGTGTTATTTACTTTGTTACATGGTATTATTATGTTATTGAGAGCTATCCAATAATTCCATCAATCTAGACTTACAAGGATCAATGATGACTGGAATGGATTCTATGACTTCAATTTTCCTATTAGTAATGTTTGCTTACTCTTTGGTATTTGTTCACTTTTTCTCCCTGGAAAAAATATAAGAAAATATTTTGCCCACCGTGTGTGTGTGTGTGTGTGTGTGTGTGTGTGTGGTGTTTGTGTGTGTACAAGTTTCTGCTGTAGGATCTCAAGCAGTTTAGAGGGATATCATCCCCAACCCCCTGCCTTATCTAAGGCATACAGCAGATCAACATTGTGTATCATGTGCTTATCAGCCTATTTCATAGATGAGAATTTTCTTATCCCTCATTTATCCACCTTCTGCCTCTTGCTCCCAAGAATAGAGACTAAAGCTTGCTCTTCATTCTCACTAAATCCTCATGTATTTTAGCTGCTCCTGGAAGAGAGCAAATTCAATGCCATCCCAACACTGAGCATTGCAGTACATTCTGCTCCTATGCACTGATCGGGAGTTTTGTCTTATCTGGGAATTAATCATTTATTGAACACCTCCTTTTTTATTTTTGATGAATCACTTCTGCACGGTTAAAATGAGAGAGCTACATGAACAACGAAGACTTATGCAGTTACCTAGACCACTCATGTATTTCTGTGAATGTTCTAGGGATGGGAGCAGGCCCACACATGTGCTAAGCATGTTTTCTGCCTCTCATCTGCATCTTGGTGGTACTGATCCTTTCATGTGTATAACAAATTACAGAAGTGTTGTAAAATGTGGATGGTTCATGTGATGGAGATGGCACTGATGGACCGTAACATATCTTGTACTTGAAATGTTTGCTTTTCTTTTTTGATTTTCACTTGAGGGATAGAGAATTACTTAGAACTAATTAGGAATCAGTAAGATATAAAACTGGGGGCACAGGTATCTAGGGCAATTTAGTGGATATCTTGCTGTCTTATTAGCAAGAGTTGAATACTTTTGCAAAGTTATTTTTCTCCCTGTGGTAGTCTATCTAATTATGCAAACCTATAAAGGAAAATGTTATTTATTAGGTGTACATTTCTTTTTACTTTCCTCCTGCAGTGTGATTCCTTCAGTGCAGTCACACAGGCATAAAATTCCTATTCTAGGAAACTATTCATTTCTCTGGTTCTTTTATCAGTCTGTTATAAAAGATGAAAATAGCTACTTCTTTCTCAATATTTTCTCTAAGTTACAAAAGCTTAAAATGCCAGTGATGGTTTTAGATAGGTCCTAAATTAATATTCTGCAGCTCATTAGAGACTTACAGTTTGAAAAATATATCATGCACATCTTTGAAAATTTTTAATATAAATTCAAGGGAAAAATCCATTTTCTTCATGGTTTTATGTTTTGAAGAAATAATAGTATAAAGGAATAAGGTAATTTTTAAGGAATGTAATACATGGGTTGGAAATACCAATTTTGAACAGATCATAGTTACATGGATTTTGAAGGCATAAAGAAAGATTCATGGGTCTTTACAGGGTAAAAATGCCATTTTTCATAAAGAAAATTCTTTTAGCTTTTCATTTGCATTAGGAGCCTCTGTGTAACTGTTACTAGAATACCTAGA
The DNA here is from genome assembly GCF_004785775.1 of Grammomys surdaster. Taxonomy (NCBI): domain Eukaryota; kingdom Metazoa; phylum Chordata; class Mammalia; order Rodentia; family Muridae; genus Grammomys; species Grammomys surdaster. The sequence goes on from NW_021604577.1 coordinate 6,499,255, forward strand.
AAAAATAGAAAGACTCTTTTGGAGAACAGTTATAGATCTTTCAGTTCATTGTTCCTGGCTGCCATGCACATAGAAAGAACAGCATGGCAACAGGAACTTGTGGCTGGGAAACCTGTTCACTCCAGATATCAGGAAACCAAGAGAGAACAACTTGAATGCATAAAAGTGCCCTGTAACATATCTTGTCCACCTAAGTTATCTTCTTCCAAAGTAGGACCAGTTGTATACTGGGGACTCAACACACTATTTCAGGGTATACTTCATATGTCAAACAACATAAGCCTAATAATAAGCCTAATAAAACCATAAGAGTAACATAACTATGATCAATATTATATTAATAATAATGTTATCAACACAATTTTGGTGATTTGGAAAAATTGAGATGGACTAGGGCAACATCAACCACTGAGTATATTGGAGATACTTATGGGAACAAGAAGAAGAGATTATATATAGAAGCATGGATAGCATCAAGGTGTTGCAATGCTGAAAAATGCACCCAAAGAGCTATCATGATTATAGAAATCCCATTTTTGGATCTTGCTGTGAAATTTGCAGAAAGCTCTGAAGAGAGAATTTCCTCCCTTCCAGCAATGACTGAGTCCTTATCACATATGACAATGGCTTGTTGAGTCTTATAACATTTTCTCTATTCAGTAATCTTTATTATAACCATATGATTATATATATATATATATATATATATATATATATATATATATATATATAATATCTCTTAGGCTACAAATACAAAACCAAGCTCTTATCAATAATCTCACAAAGAAAAAGCCTTCCCATTAGAAAGTCTACAGGGACCAGTTTAAAACTCATTCTATTTTCATATTGTTGCATTTAAACTAGTAATAACATGCACATACACATTGAAAACAGACACTCACACAGACAGAGTGTTAGTTTGAAACTAGGCAGGAAGAATGATAGAATAAAGAACCTAGAAGGAAATGCTGAGTTAATTTGGTAAAATAATTATCTGGATAAGCATCATGAGAAAATGAAGTATACATGCAAAGAAAAAAAAACATGAAACTGAACTTTTATATTATGTCACACATGGAATTCAGTCATATTTGCTGAGTAAATACTTAATGATAGACTGGAAACTACAAATTGTTTAGACTCAAACATTGTAGAAAATCAATGGGATTTTTAAAATAGTACTCTGAGTCCAGTTTGTGCTGCCCAGATATAGTTGACTGTGGTACTATCCACTGAGACATCTGCAAACTATTGATATATCTGCCTTCATCAGAAAATATCAGCTGCAAATGTATCCTCAGCTAGAGGGTAGGGCATGGAGAAAGTGACATCAAGTTGAGAAAGACTCGTGTTTTGGATTTGTCCTGGAGGATTTGAAAGGTAGGACTAGGTAACAGGTAAGACAAAGATACATTGTATTTGTGTGCAAAATTTTCTAAGAATAAAAATAACTACCCTTATTTGGGTAAGGAGAGAAGTGGAATATCAGAGCATTTCAGGAGGGAGTTGATTATGATTCAAATACATTGTATGAAATTTTCACAAATCTATTTAAAATGAAAAATCAAAGAAAAAGGAAATCAAGTTAGGGGGAGAGGTAGAATAGTTCTGGAATTAATAAAGTAACCAGAGTAGAAAGTGAACATGACCAAAATATATTACTGCATATCTTACATTCTCAAAGAATTAATAATAATATTGTAGTTACAAAAACAATTGGATATTGACTTTACAATTATTTGTTTGCTATCCTACTAAAAGATTATTTAACAAAATGAAAATTAGACAACTAATATTGTATCTTACAAACAGATAGTGGCATAAAAGAGGAATGATCAAATATTTGAAGTGGCAGTTAATGTCTAAACCCTTTAAAAATCATACAGTTTGATAGCAAAAAAAAATATATAAATATTTTACTAAGGACCTGAATGTTTTTGTTTTCCTAAATCACTGCAAATACTCAAATAATGATATGAAAACAATTATGAATTAGAAAACTGCAGAGGGAATGTACAATGATTTTTTTCTATCGTATCTGTCTGGTGCCTGATTCTTTTTTGGAAAGTTCTTGAACTATGCTAAGAAACTCTAGGTTTGAATTGACATTGATTCTAGAAGTTGTCCAAATACTTGAAAGAACATGTTCTTGGGATTTGTTCAAGTTTATTGTGGACACTGAATTAAGAATTTTTACTACTTGTCTGCTAATAAATATTTTAAAAATGTATAATATGCCAGAACAATATGATTATAATATTATCTTGGTTTAGGTCATCTGAAGACCAAAATTCATTCATTAGGCAATTGTTACTCATCATTAAGTATAGTAGGTGCAAAAACAAGTTGGAAAAGTTCAGTAAAAGTTTATTAAAAGAAGGCAAACATTATCAAAACTCAATAATGAAAATAAAAGCATTCTTCTTCTCTTCAAGCATACTGATATATTTTTATTTACGAAGTTAGCATTTTAATACTGTATGTAAATAATAGCCTATTGACCTTGTGGTTACAGAACTTTTTCATTCCAGCCTTGTAAACAGTATTTAGTAGTAACAGATGTAATTACAAATTGTGACTTCTCTTGAACAACCATTACTGCTTCTAATTGGATTCTCAGCATGTGTTTATACATAATTTGTAACAATAAATTCTTCATCAAAATAAACACTACCATGGTATTTTTCTAACATTTGGAAATTTGAAATCTCGATTCACTCATCACAGAGTCTGAGCTTCATTTGAATGCCTGTGATGCTGTTAGTCTTCAAATTTGATTTGATCTATCCTCTTCATCACCTCCATTACTCAAGAGCTTATCGACTTGACATATAATTATTACCCTAATCTAACTAGTTAAGTGCAAAATCTATGCACAGCGCATTGCATTTAATGAATGCCTGAAAATACTGTGGAAGATCATTAGAAATCAAATACTGATCACAACAAAAATCTTGAGAATTTTATCTGTAAAACCTTGAATGTGTCACCCCTCTACATTTCTCCTCTCTGCTGTTTTTCATGTTTTCTAGGTTTCTAAAACTGTATTTGAGGAATCATTCAAACCATTTACTTATAGATATAATTTTAATACAACCCTCTAAATTTATAAGGATAGTTTCTCTTACTTAATTCCTAGGAACATGTGAAGTATACATTGGAAACATACTTAGTAAAAGATAAGAACTAAAAAGAAGTAAGCACTGACTTAGTCACTTAGCCACGTTCATATGCTGAATACAGGAAGTGAAATTAATATGTATGAGATGTTGTTTCTCTGCTCAGTAGATGGCTGTGGTAGCCTTTCAAATGATACATGGCACTCACATGGCTGATCACTCATCGTCTCTTATCTATGGTGATCACACCTTTACCTCTAAACTTCTCTATCCTTGGCATGTACAGGAAAAGTCACAGGAAGTTGTCCCACACTGGAAAGATTGTGATAAGATGGAAAAACAAAACAGCAACAAAAGAAACATAAACAAATTGAGCACTTTCCACGACATCATTTTTCTACCTCTGCTTCATACAGTTTAGCAGGTCATCCCTACTTGATAAACATATTTGTACATCAGTTAGCATGACTGGGATATAAAACTGTTTATATCCCATTGTCAGCTAAACAGTGGTGGCACATGACTTTAATCCCAACACTCAGGAGATAGAGGTAGGGTGATCACCTTAATTCAAGGCCAGCCTGGTCTACAGAGCTACTTCCAGGACAATCAGTACTACACAGAGAAACCCTGATAAAACAAACAAATAAACAAACAAAACTAGCCAGACATAAATAACATCAACAACAAATTTACCTGGAATTGCAGATCTGCACTCCAAACCTGAGCCTACAGCTCTACAGAGAGGCCTGGTGCCACCCTGGATATCCAAGTGAGACACTCACACCCCAAATCCCAGCTTTCTGGTTCTAGCAAGTCCAGTAGCCATGAAGTATGCCCTTTCCTTTATGAGCTCCATTTTTCTGTCCACACCTCTACCTTTAATTGCAGATTTGCATTCAACTCCCAGGGCCACAGCTCTGCCTGCCTCCCATGAGGCCTGCTGCCACACGGGAAAACCAGTCCTAGAGGCCTGATACTCCCAGGTACTGTAAGACCAGACAACATCAGGGACAAACAGATGACTAAATGTAAGCAGAAGAATACAATCAACAAATGCAGGGCAATATGGTACCATCAAAACCCAGATTTCCTATTGCAGTAAGCCCTGGATTTGCTAACATATCTGCAAAGGAGCACTATGCCCTTAAATCTCATCTTATGAAGATGATAGAGGTCTTTAAAGAGGAAACAAAGAATTCCCTTAAAGAAATGCAGGAAACTACAATCAATCAGGTGAAAGAAATTAATAAAACTGTTCAATACCTAAAAATGAAAATAGAAGCGATAAAGAAAACACAAATGGAAATGGAAAACCTAGGAAAAAGAACAGGAGCTAGAGACATAGGCATCAACAACAGAATACAGTAGATGAGAGAGAGAATCTCAGACATAAAAGATACAATAGAAGAATTGATACATTCGCCAAAAAAAATGCCAAATATATCCCATTATCATTAGTGACTCTAATTCAATTGCTGATCCTGGAAACACTATTCTGTTTCTTTCCCCATGGTTTACGTTTGGGTTAGAACTCATACAACTATTAACACACATGATGGTGCCATCATACACTGCATTTTACCTCAGTATATAACTTATTTCATTTGAAATAGTGAAGTCAACTCTATGTTGCCTCAACTTTCAGACTTTCCTTTTTTTAAAGGTGAGGAATAATATTTGCATATATCCCGTTTTCTTCACACACTTATGTCTGACCAAATCAGGTTTTAACTCAAAAGTTTTTGAAAGATTCCTTGCTAATTTCCATAATAGCAAAAACCTGTATCCTAACCCATAATGTATAAGAATGTGGTTATCCCTGATCTTCCTTAATATTTATTAGATATTGATACTTAAAATATCCGTTATAAGTGATGTTTGGAAATATCTCATTGTGTTTTCTGGAAACTATGATAATGTCACACAATACCTCTCATGGACCTGCTGCATTTTGTATATGTTCTTTAAAAATACTTCATTGCTATTGATGTTATCATTACTTTAGTTTGTGAGTGAGAGAGAGAGCAAGAGGAAGGGGGAAAGAAAGGAAGAGGGAGTGAGAGGAAGAGGGAGGGGGAGAAAGGAAGAGAGAAGAAGTGAGAAAGGGGATAGGGGAGGGGAGGGAGGGAGAGAGATAATATTTATGTCATATGTGCAAGTGCCTGCCGATGTCAAAAACAAATTATCAGATCTCCTGGAGCTGGAGTTACAGGTAGTTTTGAGCAGCCCAACTTAGGTATTAATAGACTGGGATTCTCTGAAGAAAAGCAAGGGCTTGTAAACACTGGGTCATTTCTCTAGTCCTGTAATGTTGTTATCTTTTGTGTGTAGCATCTTCAATCTGTTACTGTCATTCATCAATAATCTCAATTTAATCAATGCGTTGAGTAAAGCAGTAGTTATGTTTATTAAAACTGTACACCTTGTGTGGGAAAATGAGTTTTATTGATGTGTGTTTTAAAAGACAAGTATTGTTCAAATTGTTAAGAATTAGATTGAACACATCATTCACAGTCATATACACACATCTACCTACCATGTGTTTATCCTTGTCTGTCATAATCTATATATATGGAGCTTTGTCATTGCAGTAGTTTGAAGAAAAGTGGAAGAATAAACCCTTCCTGGAATATTTCTTGAAATAAAATTTCCAAATATTTTAAATAATTGTATAGTTATAAATTAAAGTATGAGGTATGAAAGGCACACAATAATGCACCAAATGCCTTCTTTTACTTATAAACTTTAGGTAAGTGAAGTAATAATTATGATATATAACATCAGAGAAAACTAACTGCCCATAAATAGTATCATATTTAGCTACTGGGCTAGGAAACAAAAGAATTATTATCTTAAATAAGTAATATTTCCCTGGTGATAAAAGACAGTTCAAAATATTACCTCTGTTACAAAGGTGCAAATTCTATTACATTTCTTCTGTTTCAAATTTTATGATAGGAAAAAATAATATGAACCTTAATATAATTTTGACTTTGTGAAAAGAACAGAGAATGTCACTGAGAAAGTAAAAACAACTTTCATATTTCTTTATTGGAGTTCTGCACTATCAAGTCTGTGATTTAAAAGTCCATGGGAGAAAGAGTGTGTCTTTAAATGTAAATAAATATGATTTTACGTTTCAAAATTTTTTGCTAGTGATAGACTTTATCAATCATTGAATAATTACACAGAAGTTAATAAAAGAGTCTTTTTTCTTTCATATATTGGTGATGATATTCTCTACAACTTGAAAAACTTGAAACACCGCAAGCTGGGAAAATTGCATCAGGCACTTGATCAACAGTTGTGGTGACCTAAGACTGATTTCTGGAACTCACATGGCAGAAAGAGAGACAATTTCAAGTTGTTCTTTGTCCAATACAAATTCATAAATGTATAGAACTTTCCTAATTTCTCTATACATTCATCTATCTTTTCTTTATTTAATATAGTTTTAAAAAATCATGTCTTCATGTGTGTGTGTGTGTGTGTGTGTGTGTGTAACAATCAAAAAGAAGTACTTTAAGGTGAAATTTCAAGCAGAAATTGTTATCATAATAAAACTTGTATTCTTCATTGTTCTTATTTTTATTTATTGCACTAAATTTCATTCATACATCCTAAGGTTGGAGGCCTGAGGAACATATGTAGTGGAGGAATGATTTGTCTGGCCTTAGTGGGAGAGGAACTGACTCATCCCGTAGAGATCTGATGTCCTAGGGAAGGGGAACACCAAGAGAAGGTGGTACCCTCTCAAAGATGACAGTGAGTGGGGACCTGGACCAGGGCAACATTTGAGCTATAAATAAATAAAATAATTGATTAAGTCAATAAAAATGAAAAGATTAAGAAAAGAAAACTGTAATTCTACTGAAACAAGCATGTTTTACCTATTTGAAAATACAGTTTTACTGCATTACATTTTTATAACCTTTACATACAATAATTTTTTTAAAAAAATAATAGATACATTAGCTTAGGACCCTAGGAATATTAAGCAAAACCATTTCATTTAGTATTTTGGAAGTTTTAGGATTTAGCAAGTATGTGGGTGAGACAAACAAAAGAAGAAAAACAGGAAGAAAAAAGTAATATTTGAAGGCATCATACTATGCCTTGTATAAGTTGATATCATTTCATTCTGCACTTTCTTTCCAGGACTTTCACTTGAAAAATATTGCCTTTCCATAGTCCTTTCCAGTCATAACTTTAATGTTTCAATTTTCTTTGTAAAAACCTTTGTAAGTTTTCCCTCACTTTTGTATTTCAAATTTACTTACTGGTTATATTTCCTGGTCTTACTGTGAAGTATGTGCCCAAGCTACGAAGCCTTAGAATCAATATCTTGGTTATTAAACTACAAATTTATTTTGATGTATATACCTATGGAAGATTTTTGTTAAATCACACCAATGAAACAAACACATCATTTATTACAAATTGAGATTTTTTTTAAATATCGAACACTTCACATTGATGCTTATGGTAGTTTAACACTCTGTATAATAATAAGTGTACTTGGTGTTTTTCAGTTTAACACTCTGTATAATAATAAGTGTACTTGGCATTTTTCTTATGCTAAAATTGCCTGGTTCATGAGTTACTTTTATTTCTATCATGCTCAAGAAGCCATTTAAGGAGTAAGATTTATTCACTTAGAAATACAAAAGTAAAGTATATATCATGTAACATATTTCACTGGGTGAAATTATGTGTTTTCTCTGAAACTAAAAGAAAATTCTAGCAATGTAACATAGAAAAAATATACAATCGATATAGAATAAATCATGATTAAAAGCTATAAATATTGGAAGACAGAGCTAAGATTACCATTTAAACCGTCTGCAATGTTGACTCACTTTACTGGTGGTTGGTTGACTGACTCACCTTCATGTGTCTCTACAGTTTACCAAATTACATCAACTGGAGAGAGGGGAATAAAATTAGTGAACAGGGTCTTCCAATGCTAAATTAGTCACTGATATAGTCACACCAATGAATGCAATCTTTTCTGTAAAACGACAATAGCCAATTATAATGATCTTCTTGAACATAGTTTACATGGCTTCAGTATGTGTTAAATTGAAGACTGATGCTTCTCCCATTGTAAAGCTTTAAAACATTAGGGCTATTATGAAATGTTTAACCAGAGAGACATGTTTCATGTACATTAATCAGAACAGGTAGATAATATCAAAGGCCTTGTAAGTATTATGGGTAATCCCTACTACACAAGTAAGGAAGCTGAGGCAGAAGATCTTCCATATTGCCATGTGATCATGTCCATCCAGGGATAGTGAAATCTGAGGCTTTTTCAGTAGCAGTCATAATACTACTAATCCTAGTAATATTGCCCTTTGACACAAGCAAAACAATATAAAAAATTACTATAATTATTTCAAGTTATAAGCTCCCAAATGAGAATTAACCACTTAATTACCAACAATTTCTTTAATACTTAAATTTTCCTGAAGATAAAGTTAGACTCATTTGTTACAGCAATTTGTGAGAAACTACAAGTCTCTCTAATATGTTGCTATAAATGCAGACTGGCTTATAACTCTCAATGCATAGTTCCTAAAGATGTTAAGTTTTGTTCTCAGTTATTGTATTCATGTCTTACAAAGCTACCACAAACACTCAATTTATTAATACTAAAGTATTATATTCAGGGGAAATATAGGAAATGTTTTCAGCAAACTTGCACTTAGAATATTCAATTCACAATACCCTCTTTTCTCGTTTTGATTTGGAAGCATTGGAAAACTACTAAAATCAATTGTGTAGCTTTATGGATATCATAAAGTTCTTAGGGTTTACAAATCTTCACACTGTTTTGTTTTTAAAAACTAAATGTATCATTTCTTGTGCTGATATTGATAAGATTGAAACAAGTCAGCACTGACCTGAACAAGAAAGTTTTATCAGTTTCTTGACAATAGGCATGTATATATGCATGTGCATGTGTGCGCGCGCACACACACACACATTACTCCACTCAACATGTGGTCTCAGGAACTATGCATAGATGCTTTTCAGGGTTGTTCATTGTTTAATTGCTTAAGTGTGCACTACATGTCTTTTTTAGCATTGGTATGGAGTGATTTAATGTAGCATATCAACAAAATCATTTATTCCTATTTGTACATGTATACATTGCTGATTCATGAGTTTTAAAATAATTACTATTATATATCATGCTAAAATGTAGCTCATCTAACACAGTTATTTTCCACAAGACAAATGATTGTTTCAAGTATCAATTGGCTCTTCATGTCATAAAAATCACCAACCAACAAAATCCACAAAATAGATTGTAAAAAAACATGTTTTTATTTTAGGAATACTGATCTAGGATGCAATAGTGACCCCTTGTCCTTCCTGCATGGATGGTGTGCATGTTAGTGTCTCAAAGGTCTTGAAAATAAATGTGACATTATTCTAAAACTTCTTATTTTCCTAAAAGCATAAGTGTTTAGGTGAGGCTTCAAGTATAGAGTCCATGAATGATAATATTTAAATTTATAAATAAAAATACACTTACACTACCTTTAGAAAATATGATAACCTACATTTTAATTAAACTCAATGACAAATACTTATGGTTAACAATAATTATTACTGTTTGAAATATAATTGTTTCCAGGTTTATCATTTTAAATGGTTTAGATTTAGTCATCATGTCAGTGCTATACTCAGATACCATAATATCCACATTTTTGGATGGGAAAACTAGATTATAAAAGTTAATTAATTTAATAAGATTACATGGTTTGTGAGTGATACAGCAATATTCAAAGGTATATGTGTGATCTTACAGGCTGCAGTAACGACCACTCTAAAATTTTTGTCAAGAGTTCTACAAGACATAACTGTATAAGCTTTGGCATCATAAGAGACTTTTTTATGGTATATGTGTAAGAGACTGTGTTGCACTTGAATGTAGTTTTAGGTCACTTTGGTCTTGTGACAACACATGTATCACACACACAGTGAAAATAATAAATATATTTTCGATTTTTTGTTATTCTTTTATTAACTGGTTATTTTATTTATTTACTTTTCAAATATCTCCCTTTCAGTATCCCCTCCAAAACTCCCCATTCCATCTCCCTCCCCTTTGTCTCTAAGAAGGTGATCATCTACCCACTCACTCATTCTTGCCTCACCCCTCTAGCATCCCCCTTCTCTGGGCCATCAAGCCTCTACAGGACCAAGCGACCCCTCCCACTGATATCAGATGAGGCAGACCTCTGTTACATATATACTGGGAGCCATGAACAGGCTCATATTATACTCTTTGGTCTTGAACAGAAGATTGTCAGCACAGATAAGAAAATTTCATTTAAATTTGTCTTCAAATTTTATACTTACATTTACTATAGTTTTAATGCAGATCAATGCTAGTATAATTTCTTATGAATTTCCATACATCTTTACTGTTATTTTATACTCCTCTTCTATATTTATCTCTCCTTTTCCACTCTAACTTAATTGACTTCCATATGCAATCTGCTGTTCTTATCTTTTTTGTCCTCTCCAACCAAAACTTGAAATAGTCCCCTTTTACTTTCCTGTAGTTACTCCAGGATACACACTCACATCTGAAGATTTGGGGCTGGGACTCTTGGATGAGAAGTAATATTTTGTGTCATGTTTGTCTTTCTGGATTGGGGCTAATTTATTCAACATCATATTTTCTAGATCCATCTGTTTATATGAAAGATTCATGATTTCATTTTTCTTTACATCTGGATACTATGCCACAGTGCATATGTACCACATTTGCTTTATTCGTTCATCTGTTAAAGAACTATTATGTTGTTTCCACTTCCTGGCTATTACAAATACAGCATCAATGAACACACGTGAACAAATATCTGTGGAGTAGGATGAACAGTCCTGAGTGTTTATGCCAAGGATTTTGCATAGCTGGATCAAAGTAGATTTACTTTGTAAAGTTTTGAGAACTCTCCAAAATGACTTCCAAGGTGGCTGGATGAGTTTGCAATCCCAGCAATGCTGAACCCTCACCCTGCTGATACCCTATTCTGAAAGATATCTGTATTCCCCCTGAACACCCACGCTCTAGTGTCATCCCCTTCCCCATGTCCTGCCTTTTTGTGTTTATAACTCCTGTGTGAATGAGTATAAATTACTATTTGAAAAAAATAAATAAGTTATTAAAAAGAAACAACTCCCCAGATCCCCAGTTCTGCACATCTCCCCTATATTTCTGTTCATTGTTTGGTTACTCTCCACCATTTCTGACTAGGGTAGGTAAAATCTCAAAGTTTTGCTATTTATTTTTAGATTTTTGGAATTCCATATAAACTAGCTGAAAGTTTATATGGACAAAAAATGTTTTATGACAAACATTTTTTGAGATATTTCTTATTTGTTTGATGTTTGTTTGATTTTTTTTGTTTGTTTTTGAGCACTTTCTTTTTATGTGAAAGAAACATTTTATGAAAGGGTTGGATTTTGGTTTTGTTTGGTTGTTTTGACTCTTTGTCCTTTGATTTCTTAATATATTCAAGAAAAAAAAATCCTCCATCAGATTTATGGATGGCAAACTTTCCCAATTTTGAGACTTCCTCTTTAACATTAGGTATGTCGAAGATTTTTTTGTTTTATAAAATTCACTTAACAATTTTTAGCAGTAATTTGGGACAAAGGGCATCCAATTCAGAAAGTCCTTTCCAACACATATACCACGAAGCTACTGCCAATATTTTCTTTTTAGCAGTTTCAGTGTTTCAATTTGACATCTAGGTTTTTGATTCTTTTTGATTTAGTTTTTGTGAATGGTGGTAGATATAGGTCTAATTTCATTTTTCTGCATGTGGACATGCAACTTTCCCAGCAACAGTTTGGGAAGATTCTTTCTTAATTCTGGGTTATAATTTTGATATCCTTGTCAAGTAGTAAATGGTTAGTTTCGTGTGTCTGTCTTAGCTATTCAATTTTGTTCCATTGGTCTGCATGTCTGTTTTCGTGGCAGAGCTATATTATTTAAAATTCAGTGTTTGATTCAATGTTGGTTAAGGTTCTTTTTTTATAAAATGAATTATTTTATCCATTAAATAATCTCAAGAAATTACCAAAAAAATTACTGTTTTGGAAGTTTCAAATTATCACAATTTCTGGTTTGAGGAAAAATAATTGGAATTAGAATATTAAAACCACAGTGATTTTGTCTAAGTATATGCTATATATGTTTATGTGTAATAACATAGTGATTATCAAAATTAAAATAGGTCAACATGAAAAAAGTAAGAGCTTACATTTGAGTTTTCTTAAGTTCTGAATTAGATTATTATAAGTAAATGTTTTTTTTCATTCAACAATATGAAATTATTTGAGAGGTACAAGGGACAGTTAGTGGCTTACAATGTGCATCATTGAATTCATTATGTTAGCATGCCTATTAAATCTTTATGATATATTAACAATGGTAAAATTGCAGTTTTATATCCTGAATTTCAATCATAAATAGATTGCTATTTTTTAAATTTTATTTAATCTTTTCTTTTTACACTCCAGATTTTATACCCCTCCTGGTACATCCTCTGACTGTTCCTCATCCCATACCTTCTCCTCACACCCGTCTCCATGAGGAGCTCTCCCCACCCCCGCACCAGAGCAGAAATCTGAACTCCCTGTGGCCTTCAGTCTCTTGAGATTTAGGTGCATCTTCTCTGACTGAACCAAGACCCTCAAGCCCCCTGCTGTATGTGTGTTGGGAACCTCATGTCATCTGGTGTATGTTGCCCTGTTGGGGGTCCAGTGGCTGAGAGATTTCGAGGGTTCAGGTTAATTAAGACTGCTGGTCTTCCTACAGGGTCACCCTCCTCCCCAGCTTCTGCCATCTTTTTCAAAATTCAGCCTCAAGGGTCAGCAGCTTCTGTGCATTGGTTGCGTGTAAACATCTGCACCTGACACTTTTCAGTTGCTTATTAGATCTTTCAGGGAACAATCATGATGGTTCCTTTTTGTAAGCACTCCATAGCCTTAGTGATAGTGTCAGCCTTGGGGCCTTGTCTTAAGTTGGATCCCACATTGGGTCTGTCACAGAACCTCCTTTTCCTCAGGCTCTTCTACATTTTTGTCCCTGAAGTTCTTTCAGACAGGTACAATTATCGGACAGAGTTTGACTGTGGGATGGCAACCCCATCCCTCACTTGATACCCTGTCTTTCTGCTAGAGGTATGCTCTACAAATACTCCCTCCCCACTTCAGGGCATTTCAACTAAGGTCCTGCTCTTTGAGTCCCAAAAGTCTCTCACCTCCCAGGTCTCTGGAGGGTCCCTCCTCCTTCTGCATCCTGAGGTTTCCTGTTTCCAATATTTCTGCTGGTCCTCAAGGCTTCAGTCTTCTTCCCTGTCCCCATTCAATACCTGATCATATTTCCCTCTTCAGCTCCCTGTCCCCTTTACAACTGAGGT
>NW_021604577.1:6512924-6539866 GCF_004785775.1 Grammomys surdaster
CTTGTGATTGCTTTCTTCTCCCTCCTAAGTGGGACTGAGGCTCACTTGAGCTCACTTGAGCTCTTCAGCTTGTTGACCTTTTTGAGTTCTGTGGACTGTATCTTTGGTATTCTGTAAAATTTTTTGTTTCATATCCACTTATTAGTGAGTTCATAGAATGCATGTCCTTTTGGTTCTAAGTTACCTCACTCAGGATGATATTTTCTACCATATCCATTTTCCTGCAAAACTCAGTATGTCCTTGTTCTTAATAGCTGAGTAGTATTCCATTGTGTAAATGAACCACTTTTTCTGTAGCCATTCGTTTGTCTTGGGACATCTGGGTTGTATCCAGATCTGGCTATCACAAATAAAGCCACTATGAACATAGTGAAACACGTGCCTCTGTGATCTGGTTGGGCATCTTTTGGGTATATTCCCAAGAATGATATTGCTGGGTCTTCAGGTAGATCTATTTCCAATTTTCTGAGAAACCTCCAGATTGATTTCCAGTTTGCAATCCAACCAACAGTGGAGGAGTCTTCCTCTTTCGCCTCATTCTTGTCAATATGTACTGTCACCTGAGGTTTTGATCTTAGCCATTCTGATTGATGTAGGATGGAATCTCAGGGTCTTTTTGACTTGCATTTCACTAATCACTAAAGACTTTGAACATTTCTTTAGGTGCTTCTCAGCCATTTGATATTCCTCTGTTGTGAATTCTCTGTTGTTTCTATACACCATTTTTTGATTGGGTTGTTTGGTTTTTTGCAGGTTAACTTCTTGAGTTCTTTATATATTTTGGATATTAGCTGTACATCAGATGTGGGATTAGCGAAGATTTATTCCCAATCTGTAGGTTGCTGATTTGTCCTGTTGACTATGTTTTTTGCCTTACAGAAGCTTCCTAATTTCACAAGATCTCACTTATAAATTCTTAATCTTGTAGTTCTATTTAGGAAATTTCCCTCTGTGCCAATGAGTTCAAGACTCTTTCCCACTTTTTCTTCTATTAGATTCAATGTATCTGGTTTTACGTTGAGGTCCTTGATCCACTTAGACTTGAGCTTTGTGCGAGATGACAGATACTGGTTTATTTTCATTTTTCTACCTACAGACAGCCATTTAGGTCAACAACATTTATTGAAGTTAGTATTTGCATGCTTTGTCTTTGCTACAGTGCCGGAAAACCACAGTATTTTAAAGAGAAAAAATAAATTCTAGATTAGCTTACACTCTCAAAAGTTTCATGTATCTTTATAAAATATTTTGGGAGAAGGAATAATTGGTTACAATAATTAGTAACATGTACTGATCAAAATATATATTTTTTACTAACTTAACTTGCTTTTGTACATGGGGCAACTAGTGCATCAGCTTTGGGTTAAATGTCCTCTGGGGAAAAAGCCATACACTCTGATTTTGTTTGAAAGAAGTAGTCTTCGCAGTTTGTCCCAGTGGAGGAAGTCAAATGTAAGAAGTATAGAATCTTCATGTATACAATAGAATGATCTCCAGAAACAGTCTAATAGCTAAGGAGAACAAGAGAAGAGACCTGTGTATTTTAACCTAGTTGCCTTGTATTGCCATCTGTTTGGTAAAACTAGTTTTATAATTGACTAATGAGAATAAATTTACAAATTGTAGTGCAAATCATTTATATTTCTTAGTATTTATTCTTTGATCACACAGGTCATCCTGGCTGTAGCCCTCCTCCCTCCTCTCCTGCTGAGCCCCCAGCCCCCCCAGATCCTCAACATCTCTGTTTGCCTTCAGTTTTCTGATTAGTTATTTCTTTGAAAGCAAAACAATTCTTTTTACCAGACATCACTGCCTATATCTCATAATTTACAATTCTGAAATATAAGTTTATTTGTTTAATTTTCATGTAAGCCTGGAATCCTCAATATTTGGATGATCTGGAAACTTGACCTACTTTATGAGTGTAAATATTTGATCACAGAACGTATTGGTTTGGTGATGTAAAAGTAATGAGGACATTAAGTGTGTTTTATTCCTTTGATCACATTTTCGGCTTCTCCAATCACATTTCCATTTCTCTGAAACCTGTGATATTTTTGACACTACATCTACTTTTGCTGCTTTCCTTACATTCCAAAATAATAAATAAACATCTACATAGCTTTAATATACAAATACTAGAGCCTTTTGCTTTATTAAATTTGATTAAATTTTAAAAATATTATTAGCCTCTTTTTTGACATGGCAGTGGAGAAATTATTCAATTTAATTATATATAGTCATTAGAATATAACACTATTGTAGAGAAGGCTGGCTGACCTCATGAAAATCATGGACTCTCCAGCGAAGAGAAATATTCTTCTACAACATGACTGATATAGGTAGAGATAAAGAATATAACTCAGAGTATAGGAGAGAATGGCGAAGAATAGGCATTTGAAAAACTGTTGCTAAGAGAAAGAAAATTTGAATTCAATAAAATGTAGAGGAAAAATAGAGATTAACAATAAAAAAGTGTAGCAAGAGCTGTTTTATTAATTCTTAAAACGTTATCTAAAAATGCCAGCAGTGTGAAATAAAAACAGTACTTTAATGAAACAATATGAATTATAATCAACGTCCAACATGACATGGAATCTCAAGGAGATACTCAAACTGTAGAAGAGAATACTACCCCAAACCAGAGACAATTAGGATGGGGACACAGGGACAGAACAAGAATATATTAGTATTAGTATTTGATTAGAACACAGGGAGAAAAGAATTCAGAAAGTCTACGTTGTATTTCTTATTGCATGTGATATACAAGATCTTCACAAGGTCTAGATTTTAATTAGAATGCTCATAAGTTTTATTTCATATCATCCCTACCCTAAGTACAAGTTTGCAGTGTATATACTGTGCATTTGTGATTGGATATAAATAACAGACTATCTAAAATTTATATTTCATATAATATCTTGTAAAAATGTTGTCATCCTGCATCATGATTCTTCTCTCACCAGGTTGGAAAAGATGAAGCTGTGCTCGAACGTGTGGATCAGTAGGATCTTGGTTCAGGCAAATGAGTGCAAGAGTTTCTGTGTATGTGTGTCGGGGGATACTTTGGCAGTGGTGTAAAGACTTCTCTGATATAGTTTTCAGTCTTACAGTTCTTCTTTTGTTCTATTAATCTTTTTATTCATTACATTTCAAATGATATCCCTCTTCCCAGTTACTGCTCAACAAACCCTTATCCCATCCCCTTTATCCCCTCCCCTTTGCCTCTATGAGGGTGCTCTTCCACACATTCACTCACCCCTGCCTCACCCCTCTAGCATCTCCCTACACTGGGTCATCAAGACTCCCTCCCCTCCCGCTGATATCAGATAAGACCATCCTCTTCTACACATATATTTGGAGTCCTGGATCCCTCCATGTGTACTTTTGGTTGATGGTTTAATTCCAGATAGTTGATATTATTCTTCTTTTATGGAGTTGCAATCCCCTTCAGCTTCTTAAGTCCTTCCCTTAACTCTTCTATTGGGGTCCCCAGGCTCAGTACGATGTTTGGCTGTATCTACATCTGTATTAGTCAGGTACTGACAGAACCACTCAGGGAACAACCATATCAGGTTCCTGTTAGCAAACACTTCTTGGCAATAGCAATAGCATTTTTTTTAATCGCAGTGGGAAAGTGAAACAGCCCTTACAGATGGTATTTAAATATCCAGGTGCTGAAACTTGTAACTTGGCCATGAGGCTACATGACTACCAAAACTATGATAGAGGAGGAGTGGGGCAGAGTGGGGAGGAGGGACCTCATAGGGCTACATGCCCTGTAGCATGCAGGCTCAGAACAGGGAGGGCGTGATCCTACTCATGCTAGTCTCAAGTTGAGATTTTCAGAGTATGAAGACTTCTCAGTCTCATTCTTGCTCCAGGTACATTCCCCTTGATCATGCTTACCCCACAAAATGTAGTAATTTATTTCTACTTTAGAACCTTTACCATTAGAAATTTTTATTGTACAATAGTATCAATATTCCTATAACATTCTTACATACAAATGCATGCTTTATTACATCCTCACTTTTGAGTTATATTTTAGAGCATCAGTATTTTTGCCCAGTATTAGGACTTAGAAAAACTAATAAAATGATAGAATTATTACATTTTTAACATAATACAAACCTTGTCATATCATATGGGATTTAGTTATGAAACTACAAATAAACATTTGAAACTATATTAACAAGTTCTAAAGAGCAAATTGAAATCTTCTTGGTAATATCTCTAGAAGCAAGTAGCAGAGCCAGCTTAAATAACATATATACAACAGAAGTCATTATAGAAGAATGAGTTATGAATTCAAAAACAAAGAGTGGCATAAAAGGAGTTACAGAGGGGAGGTAATTAGAAATAGTGAATATATAATGTACTCAGGTATGAAATTCTCAAAAAAAATATAATAGACTCAATAATTTATGTAAAGGTAATAAGATTTAGAATTAAATAAAAGTAATAAAACAAAAATATTATTCTACTTATCATTATCTGTCAAAGGGAGAGAAGTTTAATTATCAGCCTTAAATTATATGCCAAAATTTTGTGTTGATGTTGCTTAAAAGCTGCATATATGGACTATTTGCCCATAATAGTTAATATCCAAGTAGACAGGACTTAATATGAAACTGACTCTTAGAATTCATTTCAATTCATACTACTGGCATCTAATATTAATAGAAGAACTTCAAAAAAACTCCAAGAAAAATATATGAAGTACAAACAGCATATTCATATTTGACTTACATTGTCAGTGCCATACATGATTCAGTCAAATGATGAAAAATGTTTATGAATTATGTAATTTAGAATTGATTCTGGGAGTAAAACAGAAGTTTTGCATTGAAGTAACTACTTGTTTCCATATATTTCACTTGTATGTAAAGCAAAACTTATTAATGTTCTACATCTCAAGGTTCCCTGTGATACCAGCTTCTTCCAGATGCCTGAACAAAGTCCATGTGAATGGTTACTATCACTAACTCTAACGTCATCATTAGCCTGCTGTGATTTGGCATCTACATCTAACCTATTGATAGGTGGGGAAACCTTGAGGAGATGTGGCATGATGGGAAACTTAGCTTCTTGGAAGGAAGTTTGTTGGAAGGAAGAGTAGGAGCCTTCCTTTTCTTTTCATTTCTGGTCATAAGGTAAAGGTTCTACTCACCACATACATCTGAAGATCAATTCACTTAACCTAGGGTTGAACCCTCTTGTTCTGAGTTAAAAAAAAAAAAAGTTCTTCTTTGTTAACCATGTATCTCAAGTATATGTTAGTTACACTGATGGAAACCTAAGTCAAGGGAAAGAACAGAAAGTAATAGAAATCTGACCAACAGGTCACTTTCAAAAATCTGTCAGAACTGGTATGCATGGTATGTGTCATTCCCCTACATTGCATATCATCTTTTCAAATGAGTCAAACTTGCTGAAAAAATTTTCATAGCCATGTTCTCCATTAATTCTCAGTGTTATACTATGGTAGAAAGAGATGGAAGGGCTAGAGTATTAAGAGTACCCTGACACTCTTAATGATAGTCTGTTATACTTGCAGACCGGAGTCTAGCAAAACTGTCATTAGAGAGTTGTTACCTAGCAGCTGATGGAAACAGATGTAGAGACTCACAACATCCAAATATTAGGCAGAGTTTGGAAAACCTTTGGAAGATATGGAGGAAGGATTGAATGAAGCAGAGATGTCAAGGATACCAGAGGAAAACCAACAGAATAAACATATGCTGGTCTCACTGTGACTTAACCACTTACAAGAAAACATGCAAGTGATTGATCTAGACCGACTGCACATATATAACTGTAATATAACTTGGTCTTTATGTGGGACTCCTAACAGTTGGGACTGGGTCTCTTGCTGTCTCTCTAGTCTGCCTTAGGATTTCTTTCCCCTGATTGGAAAGCCTAGCCTCAATGGGAGAAGATGTACCAAGTCTTACTTCAACTTGATATGCCAAGTCAGGTAGATATCCTGGAGCTAGGGGAGTCTCGTGGAAGAGTCAAGGGGGAGGATTGGGAAATCAGAAGAGGGTAGGTACTCCACAGAAAGACCAACAGGGTCAATTAACCAGGGCTCTTGGCAGCTCCTAGAGACTGAGCCACCAATCAAAGAACTAGCATGGAATGAATCTAGCTCCCTGAATATATGTAGCAGGTGTGCTGCAGGTTAGACTTCATGCAGGAAGTGTACCCCCTCAACTGGAGCAGGGGCTATCTCTGAAATTGTTGCCTCCCTTTCGATCAGGTTTTCCCAACTGGGCCACCTTAGTTGGCCTCAGTGGGAGAGGATGTGCCTGTCCTGCAGTGACTGATGTCCTTTGTGTGGGGTAGATGATACTCATGGGATACTTCCCATTCACAGAGGAGAAGGGGAGGGGAAATAGAGGGAGATGCTGTGAAGGGAATACCGAGCCTATGGGGACTGATGTTGGGTTGGAAAGTGAATAAATAAATGAACGGGAAACCCAAATAACCCAATTAAATATGGGGTACAGAGCTAAACAGAATTCACAACAGAAAAATCTCAAATGCCAGAGAGAAGCACTTAAAGAGAAGTTCAAATTCCTTAGTCATAAAAGAAATGCAAATCAGATTGGCTAAGATCAAAAACTCAAGTGACTGCATATGATGCCTAGGATGTGGAGAAAGAACACTCCTCCATTACTGGTGGGATTGCAAACTGATACAACCACTCTGGAAATCAATCTGGTGATTCCTCAAAAATTTGAAAATACTTCTACCTGAAGACCTAGCTATACTACTCTTAGGCATATAACCCAAAGATGTCCCACCATACTATAACAAGGACATGTGCTCGACTATATTCACAGAAGCCTTATTTGTGATACCCAGAAGCTGAAAACAACCCAGACATCCATTAACCAAATAATAGGTATATAAACGGTGATTCATTTACACAATGAGATACTACTCCGCTATGAAAAAGAAGGACATCATGAAGTTTGCATTCAAACGGATGGAACTAGAAAATATCATTCTGAGTGAAGTAACTCAGGTCCCAAAAGTACAGAATACCTAGGATACAACCTATAGATGATAGGAGATATAACAAGCAGAAATTCCCCATTGAGGAGGCTTCAACCCCTCTTAGAAGAGGGAAGAAAATAATCACAGGAGGCAGAGGGAAGGAGGGACCTAGTTGGGAGAGGGAAGGAGGAGGGGAAAGGGGGAACAGGATTAGATATAGAGGGAGTGACAGGAAAAAAAGCCCAGAGAGACCAGGGAATGAATTGAAATAAGCTACATATAGGAGTGAGAGGTGGAAGGGATTCTCTAGAAAATACAAGAGATCCAGGAGGTTAGACTTTCTCAGGACTCATTAGGACTGACCTTAGCTAAAATGCCCAACATTAGGGAAAGGGAACTCAAAAGTCCACCTCCAATAGATAGACAGGGCCTCAGGTTGAAGTATAGGATTACTAACCCAGAATTGTTCCTATCCAATTACTAGTCCAACTTGGGATCAAGCTCAAGGTTGGGGGGGGGGGGCAAACCTGACACTACCATGCTATGTGTGCTTACCGACTGGAACCTGGCATGGCTATCCTCTGAGAGTCTCTACCTGCAGCTGAATGAGACAGAAACGGATACTTACACATAATAATTGGACTGAAGTAAAGGATCAGTATGGTTGAATTAGGGGAAGGATTGAAGAAGCAGGAAGGGAGAGTGAACCCATAGAAGATGGGCAACCCCAACTAATCCAGACTCTGTGGAGCTCCCAGAGTCTAAGCCACTAACTAGGAGCATACAGGAGCTGGTCTGAGGCCTCTGGCACACATGTAGTAGAGGTCTACCGGGTCTGCCTTTCTTGGGAGAAGATGTACTTATTCCTAGAGACACTTGAGGCCCAGACACAGGGGAGGTCTACTAGGGGGCACCCCCTCAGAGGCAAGGGGAAGGAGGAATAGGATGAGGAGCCGTGGGTAGCAGGACTTAGCGGGGGTAAACTACTGGAATACAAATAAATAGAATAATTTTCTTTGAAAAAAGTAAAAACCAGTGTTCCTTTCTGGAAAGGAACTTAATTATTAAAATATTTATTAGTATATAGATATTTTAACTATTCATTTTTTTATTTACTATCTAATCAAAGAGATTTCTTCTTGGAAGCATTCCAAAGTATCAACCAATGCCTTTGCAATTGCTTGATATGTTTCCTCAATATGCTATCTGAATTTTCTAGTCATCAAATTACATTTAGCTCTATTTTGTTTGTTTATGCATTTTGTCTTTATTTTTGAGACAGGTAAATATTATATTGTGGGCATGCTTCCTTCCATATATTTGTGTAAATCTAGAACACTAAAAGTACTTTGAACATGGTACAATCTCTGTGTAAAACAATTGAATATAAATCCTTCTTTTAAATAATAAATGGAAGTACTTTCTGTTGTTTCTAAATAGGTCACAGTTCTGCCAGAACATAAATCAGGTTGATTATTTCTACTATATCTGGTTTGCCAACATTAGTAGGATCATTTGTAGAGAATTATCATAGGAAAAATCCTGGGTTATGATCACAGCAAAAATTGTGACAATATTTGTATTTCATTGCTTTATTTTCAAAAAATATTAAGTCTGAGGAGTTTCATAAGTTTTCGTGTTTTTAAGTAAGATATTAATAATAAAAGTAGTTTTCATTATTTAACAGTTATTCAAACACAGAAAGATTTATAAGCCTAAAATCAATACAGAAAACATAAATAAAGACTATTTTATAAAATTTATTCAGCCACTACTATCTACCAGGCACGGTGCAAATTGTTTTATATGTATCAATTCAATTAGTCTATTTCATATGTTAAGAAAATTAATAGTACTCTTTCAGTTATAATAATTAAGGCATATGTTACTTTGTTCAATCAATAGTTAAGAATAAAGAATACATTTGAGAGTATAATAGAATTTTTATAGCCAAAAGTGTATTGGAAAGAATGTGAAATGCATGTCATAAATTCTATTCCAAGCTTCTCAGATAACCAAGTGTGTGGATATATATATATATATATATATATATATATATATATATTAGCTTTTTAATTATAATATTAAGTATGACATAAAAGAAAATCAACAAGCAAAAAGACAATATAATTTGAGATCAAACGGCAAGATAAGTAGGTTTTATTTACTATTCACTCTTTTATTCACATACACATATTTGATAAAAGTGAACTTAAATAAAGATAGATAATGGATTGAAATATTTTTATTTCAATCTTGAGTCCTGGTGATCTATATTGAATATAAATTATGGCTTAACCCCCTATTACACACATTATAAAGTGTATAATAAATGTAGAAGACATTTTTTTTCATGAGAGAGAAGAAGGTCTGTACAAATACGAACGTACTACCCAATAGATCATTAGTGACTCCTGAAGTAGTTCAATGGGTAAAAGTACTTGCACTGAGACCACAGAGACATGAGTTCTAGTCCATGGATCCATGTGAAAAAGTCTGGACTAAAATCCTAGCTTGCATAGAAAGAGGGCAGGTGGATCCCTCATTCCACATCTTAGTAGTATACTGGTGATTTCTAATCAAAAGAGGCAGTGTCTCAAACAAACAAAAGAGAACCTGAGACCCAATACCTGGGGTTGTTCTCAAACTTTCAAACACACACACACACACACACACACACACACACACACTCACATGTATATGTACATGCACACTCACATAGAGCACACTAAAAAGAATTAAAAAAAATAAAAAAAAATTAAAAATTGATATACAATGCTTTCTGTTCCTGAGATTCAATAATAGAAATACATTGTGTTTTATAAATATATTTATTTATGTAATTATTTTCATATATTCCAGAATCACATAATGTGTAAAATTATTAAGGTGTGTGTGTGTGTATGTGTGTGTGTGTGTGTGTGTGTGTGTGTTTGTGTATGTGTGTGATTATGTACTAGCTTTGTTTGGACATTTCTTTGTAACTTCTGACATGGACTTAATTATAGCATAATCTCTTTCCACATAATTTGATTTAAAGATATAACATTATCTTCTTTGTAGAATATTCTAAAGACTCTTCATGTTTAATTATTTATAAACAAATTAGTGGATGACAAAGCTATATTAATACTATCTTTGCAAAATTTCTTGCATTGTCCTTCACTGTACCACCTCATACATTGACAAAATTATTGGAAATATTATTTCTTTCTCTTAGACTCATTGTCAACACTTCAAAAGATTTCTAGATGCTAGATTTTTTTCTAATTCATAAAAATTATTATTCCTTGTTAATATAGTATAGATCCAAGTTTTTCAATATTCCTGAACTTGTCTCCAGCTTCATTTCTATTCTTGACTTCTCTCTCTGCATGTTCAGCAATTATCTTATTGCAACTACACAGATCTAAATTGTGTTCCATGAAATTTCTATATAGAACTACAGTTTTTTTGCTTTCCCTATACTTTGCCTGCCTGCCACTGACTAACCCTGAAGTTCTGATAGTTTTACACACAGCTTTCTCGGTAAAAGAAAAGAACTAATTCCCAAATGCTTCCTGTGTTATACATACTGTGCTATGGTTTATTCAATTCCCATCCCCACATCATATAACTCCATTGAAGTTAAGAAAACACAATAAATCTAAGAGTTTTATTATGATGATAGGTCATGATAAAATAATGTGATTTATGATATAGAGAGTAATGTTCATTAAAAAGTAAGTGAAATATTGAAAAAGTGAGTAATCTATAACTCTTAGGTCTCTTTTGCAGCATATGTACAAAGAAAAAAAATATTCTGAATAATGTAAACTACTGTGAAAGAACAGTAAAATTTATGGTTACAAGGAACTTTTCCTAAAAGCTCATGGGCTGAGAGAATCTGAGACTTTCACCGTTTTAAAATCTATATCATATGCTTTTGTCATACCATGTGTAGCATGGGACATAAAACTTAGAGCTATGATGATCAATAGTATTGTTATAATGTATAGTTCAACAGCTTTTCTTCTTTGATTTCTTTATAGTATATTTAATTTCTTTTACTTTGGAATATTAGCATAATTACAACTTTTCTTCTATGCTATTCTCCCTCTAAATTCTTCCATATACAGTTCCTTACTGTCTTTCAGATTCATGGCTTCCTCTTTCTTTCCACATGACTACTGCTAAGTTAATTCTTTTGGCCATGTTTTTTTGGTATCCTTGACTCTTCTGGCTCCTACAGTCCTTCCTGCACTCTACAGGATTCCATTCCCTAAGCTGTGCCTAATGTTTGGTTATGGGTCTCTGTATCTACTCCTGTTATTTTCTTGATGAAGCGTCTCTGATGATGATTATGCAAGACTCTGGTCTAAATATAGCATACTATTAGAAATTATTTCATTGACTTGTTAATGTTGTTATTCAGTCATGTTTAATTCCTATCCTAGGTCTATAGGCTATCCATTCTCTTGTTTGAAGCCATACAGGGAGTATCTGTCTTGGAGTCCCTCTTGTGGCATTGGTCTCAAGTTGAACCAATCATTGTTTGGCCACTCCCACAATTTCTGTGCCATCTCTATTCCAGCCCATTTTCAGACAGGACAAATTGTAGGTCAAAGGTTTTGAGGTTGAGGTCATGTCCGACTCCCATCACTGGAAGCCTTGTCTGGTTACAGAAGATGGGGAGTTGAGGCTCTGTAGCCGTCATTACTGGGAATCTTCCCTAGAATAACCTTATAGATCCCAGGGGTTTCCCTTGCCCTATGCTTCCACATCATCCTCACAATGTTTTCCCAGTTCCAATTGTCTCTCCCAGTACTCTCTCCCTCCATCCTTCTTCCCGTACCTGAACTGTTCCCATCCCCATACATTCAAAGTCTACCTGCTGTTTATCTTTAATGATGAGAAAAACATGGCAAATGGCCTGCTTCCAAAAGTGTATATTATGTAGAAATATACTGTAAAGAGTAAAAAAATTGAGGTGGAAGTATAAGTTCTTGGATGTCCAACAAATTAAAAGAAAAAAAAAACAGAACAAATTCAAAGTTGAATTCACATTTATAGATTGTATTGCTGATATTCTCAAAAACCATTTTATCCATTCTTTGCCAAAATATTTGGATACTGGTGAAAAGAAGTTGTTTATACAGAAATACGTCTGGTTACAATTGAGATTGTCTCAGTGAAGTAACTAAAAACAATCATGAAGTACCAATGAACATCACTACATCCTCTAAAACACTGACTCACTAAAGTTGCTTGCTAATGGAGAATTGTCTCTTATCCAAAAATTAAATCAAGTGGAAGTTGAATAGAACTGCTGACCCTTGAACAGTGGCTCTCTCTGTTTATTTCACATACCTTAAATAATATAAGTAAAGTGCCTCCCTGGAATACAGTCTACAAGAACAAGCATCACAGTGCATCATAATTTACACAAATAGGTAAAGGGTACCCACCATTAAATGAATATGTAGAAAATGAGATACTAAATAAGATAGGATGACCTTTGAATAATGCATGGATATTTAATGACTCGATTAGTAATTAAACATAGAAATACAGAATGTTTAGTATATTTCAACTGAGATATTTCTCGTAATTTAATTCTCTTATTGCAAACTATAAATGTTCATTCTTATTAGAAGTTAATAGTGTCTATTATTTCTATAAGCACAGCTACATACTTAATGAGAGTTAGAAAATATTAAACTGAATGTAGAGCATACATAATAAACTGGATTTGGATGCTCTTTTCTGAAACTACACATTATGCCAGGTTTCCTATGCTTCAAGGGCTTTGGTGTCTTCCTGATTTTCAAATGATAGACTATGACTTTCTTTTCCACTTTAGTTTCTCTTAGATGTGATAACTTTATATGAGCTCCTATATTAATACATCTTTTTTTCCCCACTGGGCTCTAATCCAAATCTTTAGAGAGTATCTGAAATTCTGAATAATCCAGAATCTTATATCCACTGGCTTTGTCTTCTGCATGTGTAAGTATGCTAAGTTTTAATTTATAACTAAGAACAGTGCTATAAACATTTTTTTTTAGCACTGTTTTTATTGTGTCCCACAAGTATGGATATGTTGTGCTATCATTTTCAATCAATTTCTTTCTTTCCTTCTTTCTTTCTTTCTTTCTTTCTTTCTTTCTTTCTTTCTTTCTTTCTTTTTTCTCTCCTTCCTTTCTTTTCTTCTGTCTTAATCCAGTAATCATTCAGTGAATATCAGTTAAGTTTGCATGATCTTGTAGGTTTTCTTTTCTTTGTGAAACCCAACTTTAATGCTTGGTGGTCTGATAGGTATAGGGAATTATTTTAATATTGTTGTATGAATAGAGATTTACTTTGTGGTCAGGTTTGGAAAAAGTTCCATGAGGTGATGAAAAGAATGTATATTATTTTATGTTTAGGTGATACATTCTGTAAATATATGTTAGTTATGCTGGGTTAATAATGTCTGTTTACTCAAATGTTTCTCTGCTTAGTATTTGTGTGGAGGATTTGCCCACTGATGAGAGGCAGATTACTGAAGTCTCTGACTACCCATGTGTAAGGATCAGTATTTGGTTTTAAGCTTTAGTAATGTTTCTTTTATAAACATGGGTGCCCTTGCATTCAAGGCAAATATTTTAAGAATTGACAAAGACTCCTGATGGATCTTTCATTTAATTAATATAAATTTTTCTTCCCTTGTTACTTTGATTAATTTTGGTTTAAGCTTACTTTGTTAGATATTAAGCTGGCTAGACCAGAGAGCTTCTAAGTTCCATTTACTTGTTGAATCTTTGTCAACCTTTTGCTCTGAGGTAATACTTATCTTTGATGTTGATGCATGTGTCTTGCATGAAGCAGAAGGATGGATCCAGTTTTCACATCCATGCTGTTAGTCTGTGTATTTTTATTTAATAATTGAGTTTACTGATAATTATACATCCAATGCCTGCTGATGTTCATTCCTGCAATTTTGGTGGGGGTGGGGATGAGGTGGGTACATGTGTTTGTGCATGTGTATGTGAGTGTCTGTGTGTGTGTGTGTGTGTGTGTGTGTGGGTGAGAGTGTGTGTGTCCCTTGCTGCCTTTCATTTACTTTCTGTATTCTTTAGTTTTGGTTACTATGGATCAAGTGAACTTTTTTTCTACTGGTCAATTTATTTAGTGTCTCATTTGTTTAGATGCATCTCTTTTAGGTTAGGGAAATTTTCTTCTGTGATTTTGTTGAAAATATTTTATTTGCCTTTGACCTGTGATTCTTTTACTTTTATTCCCCATTATTCTTAGGTTTGTTGTTTTCATTAAAACTCAGATATCCTGGATGTTTTGTATCAGGATATTTTTAGAATTAACATTTTCTTTTATCTATGTATATATTTCTTGCATTTAATGTCTGAGATTATCTCTTTTATTTCTTGTATTTCGTTGGTGAACCTTGCATCCGAAGTTCCTGATCACTTACCTAGACTTTCCATTTCCAGAGTTTCCTCCAGTTTATTATGCCTTTATTAGTTCTATTTCCATGTTTAGGTCTTGAGCACTTGTACTAGTTTTCTTCACTTATTTGTGTAAAAGTAACTTTTATTTAACTGATGTAATTGTCATCCAGGAGGCTTACTGCTGAATAAACTCACCATTTCTATCTCTTTCTGAGCTCTGGCTGCCTGGGTCAGCTCAGATGTTCTGGTCTAAACTCATCTCCAAGTTGATTGATATAACTGATTTCTTTCTATTTCTCAATGAATTGCTTGCTTGGCATCAAGTTACTCTGGTAATGTTCAAGTTGTCTGGTTTCATCTCATTCTCTGGCTTGTCTTGTCTTTTCCTATAACCTATCTCTGTAAAATTGTTCAGGTAAAACTGCCCCCCCTTTTTCTCCAGTGCTCTGTCTTTTCTTTCTTGTGCTGTTCTCATGAGAGTTGGATGCATATTATCTCTGAGTTATGCTGTCAAATCTTTCTCTGATTTGTCACTTTTGTCTTTCCCTCAATTAAGCAATTAGATATCATTTTGAAACATGCATCTTGCTTCCACAAATTAATATTAGTTTCATTGTCTGGTGTTAAAGTTGTATACTAAGGATTTATCTGTATTCCAGCTAGAGGGATTACATATGTATCGAGTATCTGCATTCCAACTGATCACACAGACCTAGAAGTTTTTTGCACGTGGGCATCCATTTTGTAGATTAAAATTATTTTACATTTTGTTTGTTTGATTGATTTTCTTGACTTTCTTGATTCTTTAATACAGGTTTACTCAATTTCTCAATTGTTTTTATTTTTCTTTCCCCTGATTTCTTAAGGAATTTATTCACTTTTTCTTTAAAGACATCTATCATTTTCATAAATTTAGTTTTAAGGACTTTTTCTCATGCTTTGGCTGTGTTGAAATTTTCAGGATTACACTAGTAGGATAGCTGTGTTCTTGTTATGACATACTGGCCTTGTTGATTATGTTCTTAACCTGTTTAGACTAATGGGTTCGGGGAGATTTTGGTCTAGGTGCTGGTTTCTGGGTTTATTTATGTTGGATAAGTGTTTTTCTCCCTGGTTTCTTTTTTTCTCTCTGGTCTTTTTGTCCTGTGGCTAAGTAGAATGTCTCCATATGAGTTGAGGGCTAGACTTCTGGTGGCCCTCTATTGTCCTCTAGTCACCCAGGTGTCTCAGTCTGAATTGGAGGCAGACATTTCTAACAGCCTGCTTGGCCTCTGATCCAACAAAAAGCTCACCCTGGATTGGAGACTTATTCCTGGTGATCATGGCAGGAAGATTGGAGATAGTGTTCTTGTTGGAGCAGAACAGCGAAAGACAGTAGAGAATGTCTAGGGGCAGGTGGCCTATGTGGCATTCTAATGCCTGATGTGGTCTCTTGTCCACCAGGCCAACAAAAATTCTCCATTGTGAACTCAAGTTGGGGGCCCAGGCATAATGATAAGGAAGGGGTGTATTTATTTGGGATAGGTGGATCACCTAACCAGTCTTCTGGCGGGTTGAGCCTGAGGTTGGGCAGTGATTGTCAAGGATATCCTTTTTAAAGTACTTCTATTTCTCTGATTATGCGTCCATAAGTAAAGTACATGATTCTCATGGTAAATGTAGTTTTAGTATTGTATTGTGCAATGTTTGTATTAGTCTCCATTATAGTAATTCCAATTTATATTTCTACCACTAGTTTATGCATCTTATTTCTTCTCATCCTTGCCAGCATTTACTTGATTTACTTATTTGATAACCAGTATTCTGAATGAATAAGATAAAGGCAGATTGCCTGGTTGATTTTTATTTCTGTTATGGCTAATGATACAGATTGTGTTTTAAAACATATTTCTTGTCCATTTGTATTTCTTCTTTGCACTGAGGTCTATTCACATTTATTGTCTGTATTCTACTTGATACTTAATTGTTGGTCGTGTTTTTGGTCTTGTTTTCACTTATGTTTGTTGACATCTTATTATTAACTTTTTAAGAACTATCATTCTTACTAGATAAGTATTCTAATATAAATATTCACTCATGTTTGTGATATTCTTAGCCATACAAATTTAATGAAATTTAAAATACGAATGAAAATTCATGAAAAACGTGAAATGATGGTGCATATATAAAGGTTGAATATTCTCACTGATGCAATTCCCTTATTCTGAACTTCATGGAACATAGCTGCATTTAATTTCTATCTTTAAAGGTTAGGCACAATAGTTTTACTATTTTTTCCCTGTTAAAAATTCCCCTCATGGAAACTACTAAATATGATCTCTAGTTTTCTCATAAATCAGCCTAATTGTCCCTAAAATAAATGAAACCCTTTCCTACTTTTCTGTACTTTCACTCTCAATGCATGTGGTGCTCATGGGATTCTGGTCAATTGTTTAGCTTTTAATATTCAGGAATCTCATTGCCAGTGTCTTCTCTGGCTATCTGTAAACAAATGCTCACAATCCATCTTTTTTATCTTTTGAACATTATGGCACCAGTGAACTTGTTCACTTATTTTTAGCTTTATATTTTCTTTAAAATATAGTATATAATTTTACCTAGCACTATCCCCTTCACTAAATTTTAAATACATTTAAATGTTTCTCAATGATTCCTTTGATAAAATTAAATCAATCTTTTTGATTCTTTTTACATTTAAACATTAGTTTTTGAGAAGTTCATAATAAATCCTATACTTAAATGTTTTCTCTAAACTTTTCCCCCTCCAATACCTCCAGCACTATCAAATTCCCACTCAAATTTATAAGCTCTTTTTCTTTAACTATTATTGCTATGCATTTATATGCAAGTTTATATTTAAATACATTCTGCTTAGTCCAATTAGTGTTGATATATATATATATATATATATATATATATTTTGTTTAGGGGTGATCACTTTATACTTAAAATCCTATTAGAAGATTCATCTCTGGAGAAGAACCTTCTCTCTTAGTATCTGTTAATATTGCACATCTTAGTATCCATTTTTCTTTTAGCATCCATTTATATTGTACATATAGTTCTTTATTCAAGAATGGGTTTGTGTGATTTTTTTCTTCCATGTTTGATGTCAGTTGGTACTATCATTGTACATATTATGTTCAGGTGATCATGGTTTCATGCATTTATGAGTGTAGCTCTCTGGCTTACGTAGAAAATATTGTCTTTCAGAATATATTCTGGTCTTCTAGCTTGCAATAATTTTTACCTCCTCTTCTATAATATGTTCTGAGCATTAGGTGTAGATGTATCAGTTGAGTAAGACACTCCACATTAAATTTTTTTATGAATTTTTGGTAATTTTTGAGGTGCTCAACTGAAGAGTCTTGTTTGATGAGGGAGAGCTACATATGTTTGTGGATATTTCAATATGTATTTAGAATGTAGTTTAGGATTGTACTGGATTTAAAAGGTGATAGTAGTAGGATTTCTTCTGTGATTTAGTGTCAAATATCTGCTCTAGATAACTTTTGCTACCTTTACATCTAAAGGGGGATTAATATCCTCAATATGTGATGGATTAAGATAATAGAGTTAAGAAAACAAACGATAAAATTAAAAAGTGGGCTGTGGATATGAAGAGCTCTCAAAAGAAGAAATAAAAATACTAAAGAAATATCTTTAAAAGTATTCATCCTTCCAAACATTTATGGAAATAACATTTAAAAGTACACAGACAAAGATCATGGACTTCTACCCTACACTAAGTACTATAGGCAACTGAGTAAATCTGGGAGTGATAGAGATAGTTCATCCCACAATAGAGCACACCAATTTCTGTCCAGTGCCAAAATGTCTAGACTGCAAACATACACATAAGCAACATTATATGGACTCAGTGGATTATATTTACACACACACACACACACACATACACACACACACACACACTAATAGCTAGTGAAAGAACAAACTATGAATTTGAAAGGGAAGAGTAAAGGTTATAAGGGAGCATTTGGAGGAAGAAAATGTAAGGGAGAACTGTTGTTCGAAAAGTATTGCAAAATTTAAAATCAACAGCAAAAACAACAATACACACTGACAAAAATGCTAGAAAGTTTGTAGGGAAAGGGTCAATCTTAGGCATTATTAGTGTGATTGCAAGCTGGCACAGCCATTTTGTAAATCAGCATGGATAACTCTTAAAAAGGAAAAAAGCATATATACCATATGTTTCTCTTGCCCTATGAGTTAGAATATGTCCACATGACTGGAAACTTTCTTTACAGATATAAGTCTAATCAGGATATTACTGTTCCATTTACAAAAGCTAGATAATGGAAATACCATAGATGTCTTTCAACTGGCAAATGGACAATGAAACTTTGATACAGATGCACAATTGGGTTCTATTCAGCTGAAAAAGAAAAAGAAACAGAATTTTAAAATATGAAGTTAAAGGTATAGACAGAAAATATACTGAGCTTAGCTTGCTACTTGCATCTATTTAAGGAAACTAACATCACAAGTTCTCTTATTTATGTGTCTTAGTTCCACGTCTTCATGTGTGAATATAGTCCCTGAGATAACAACAGAAACCAGGAGTGTTGGTTATATTTTATCAAATATATAAAGATAGGGTCATTAGGAAGAAGATTCTCAATTGTGGTTGTGTTTCTATCAGATTAATTTGTAGACAAGTCAATGGGTTTTTTTGTTGATAAATGATGGATGTTGGAGAAATCAGCCCACTATGCAATCGTTGGCATAGGCAGCACTGAGCTGTATAAAAGACAGGCTGTGCCAACACAATGAAACCAGGCACAGACCTGTTCTGACATAGGTTTTGACAGCACAGAGCTCCACGCAAAGCTCAATGGCTCCCTGTGTTGGTATGTTTTTTGTTTTGTCTTGTTTTGTTTTTACTTTGCTTCAGTGAATCTCTTTCTGTCTATTCCAATTCCATTCTTGCCTTCAGTAAGGCCACTTTGAGGTCTTCAGCCTCTCTAACATTTTCTTAGTGTTTCCATAATACACATATTCTATAGCATATATTTTGTGTGCATATATATATATATATATGTACATATATATATATATATAGTGTAACTTGAGAGCTCATAATAGTAATTAGAATGAAACTGCATTAAAACAAAAGCAAAAACAAAAGGCAAGCTGTACAATGCCCTGAGAAACAGTGTATAAGCAGCAGTCCTCCACAATCCCTGCCTTAGATGCTGCCTCTGGGTTTCTGTCTTGAGGTCCTCTCTTAACTCTTCTCTATGATGAACTACAATTGGGACAAGTAAGCCAAACAAATGATTTCATCCAAAATTACTTTTGGTAAAGATGTGTTATCACCATAATAGAAAGCAAACTAGTCCATTAGAAAAGTGTTTTTTGTTTTGTTTTGTTTGTTTTTTTTTTTGTTTTGTTTTTTTAATCAAGGAAGAGAATTAGGAGTAGGAGAAGCTCTAGAGAAGAAGATATGGCAACAAAATGGTGATGAAGAAAAAAATGGGGAAAATAAGATGAGCTTTAAATGGGAATCAGGGAGGGAGGGTCAAACAAAAAGAGATGGGAAGAAGGAATAAAGAATGCTAAGGGAAGAACAAGAACACAGGGAAACAGCTTAAGCACAAGTCTTATCAGTGTGTGTGTGTGTGTGTGTGTGTGTGTGTGTGTGTGTGTGAATGATTTACATCCACTATTTAGGTGATGATTCACCAGCCAAGAGGCATAGAGTATCTAATAATCCCATTGTAGTGCATGGGACATTTCCTTTAAATTTGCTAACATTTGGATCCAAGAAATCTTCATAGAAATAATGTTTATTATCATTGCCCCAGATTGTTTCTAAGACTCTATTGTTGAAGATACCATGGATTTCATTCACAGAAATTGAAGGAATAAAGATGGAACTGGGAAGGTAGCTTTTTTCCATGAAGGATTAATAGCTCGTGTAGTATTTAAACCTCTATCAGTAACCTCTTTTGGAGTTGTTGGTCAGGGTGGTTCAAGAGACTATGGAAACAATACAAGCTATTGCTGTTTTACTTGTTTGCTTCCCAGAACTTGAGGCACATCCCTATTGCAGAAGGTTCACACTTCAAATAAAGGACTTGGAGAAATTCAGCTCAAAGTGACATAGAAGCCTCTCCTCTGAGGACTACCTCTCAGACAACTGGTTTGTGGTATAAAAGCTTCCAAGGAAAGCAAACAATCAATAGCCTATCCAGCTGTGATAACTCCAAAGTACAACAATGACCATCATGCCAATATAGTCTCAAGAAATGCATCAGTAGAAAGTATACCTTGGTCATGCTGTCTAATTGGACTTAAGGTCCCCTAATAAGGGAGAATTCATGCCTGATACTCTAGAGCTTACTGACTACTCATGACTGGTGAGGGCATATATCTTAGAGGAGAATCTACAACTGTCATTTTTCTAAAATAGTATTGTTCTTAAGTGCATTCTAAATATTTATTCTCATACTGCAAATAGCAAAGCTATCTTCCTTCCTCAAAAATACTTGTTTGTTTCTTCAGGAGATCAAAACCACTAAGGAAAGCATTGTTTGTCTAAAATACAGTGAACTTTGGTCCTCTTTTTAATGAGCATAATGTGTGTGAGAGTGATTTGATTGAGGAATCATTCTTTACCAGATTTCTGCTTACTCATGGAGAATTGTCTAACTCTGGTTCTGACTATGTCGTGAGCATGTATGATGACATAGTTCAATGAACTACAATTATAATATGAGAAGTGAAACTTATGTAAAACCTAATACATTATATGAGAAATAACTATTTTGAAAAGAAATATAAAGGGGTTGTTTATTTCTTGCTCATGTACTCATGATGACTTAAAATTGAGGTTTTTAATAGTCTATAAAGAAATGAACTTATTTTGGTAATATAGTACAAAAAGGTGGCACCAAAGGGATATGAACTGCATATCTAGAATAGAAAGGATGGGGGGGGTGATGTGCAAACCAGCTTAGTGACACATAAAAATGTAAATAAGATAAGATCTACCAGAAAATTGCATTTATAATGAAGAAACAAACTTGATAAGATCCTTAATATGTTTGCCATGGCAGGGTCAGAATAATAGAAGAAAATTAAGACACTAAGTAATGAAAGTGTAGATGAATGAGCAGGATGAAAGGCCTACATTGCTTACATTAAAGCAAATAGGAAGTGACAGTCTTTAATTAAGTTTCCCTGTGCTCCAAATTTAATGAGGTAATAAAGAATAATTAGACAAGCATAAACAAACAGTAGTAGCTATTATATCTGATGGAATAAATACCAAAATCATATTTTTTGAGAACTTAAAAATTTAAAGCAGGATAAATAATCTTAACTCTCTGAAAAAGTAACATACGTATATTTTAAAATTATTTTCTCATTTAATTAATTTTTTGAAAATTACATAAAATTAATTTTGATCCTATTACTGCCACAAGTCCTTTCTAATTTATCCCCAGTTTGCTATGCACAAAACTTTGTACATTATTTTTGTATTTGTACAATCTAACAGATACAGTTTGTGTTGTTCATAGATACTTTGATGTGTGTACTTCACTGAAGGTACTCAATCCATCAGGGGCCACACCAATAAAAAAAACAACCTGACTCTTCCTCACCTAAACCTATCACCTACCAATAAGTTGATACCTAGGAGTGGGGCTTCTATACCTATCAATGTTAGAATTTTGACCTGTGGATCCCTGGAGAGATCTCATGTCAACTGTCAACTATCTTTATCAAGGTCAAGGACTTGTTGCTAGACAACACCTAGGACTTAGAGAAGAACCTGCTCCTGCTACTCTCCTAGTGAGCATAGCACTAAAGCAACTCCTGTGACTTAACTTTATACCCATTGATTAAGGCATTCCTCAACTTTCATCAGACTTCTGCTCTGCAGTCCATAGCAATTAACATAGAAACCAAAAACTAGTCAGGTTGCAGACAGTAAAGATGTTATAAAATTCTTAGCTTCAGATGGGCACTCTGTATCATACTTTGTCCCATCAAGTCTGTGAGTCTTGTGGAAAACGGTAGAGAGATTGTAAGAGCTATGAGTTGTGTGTGGTGGCTCATAGAAAGTGAAAGTATTCGAAAGGATTGGGAAGTGTGGCCTTTGTGGAGAAAGAATGTCATTGGAGTCTTTGAGGTGTTAGAAGCCCCAGACAGGCTTAGTCTAGTTCTTCCTCCTCCTTCTTCTTCTTCTTCTTCTTCTTCTTCTTCTTCTTCTTCTTCTTCTTCTTCTTCTTCTTCTTCTTTCTCTCTCTCTCTCTCTCTCTCTCTCTCTCTCTCATCATGATGATCCTCTGAAACTGTAAGCAAGCCCCAAATAAATGATTTCCTTTAAAAGAATTACCTTGGTCACTCCTATGCCAGTAAGCCACATGTTCATAATCCACCTACCCCAGAGTACCTTCCTTCTTCCTTAGATCCCCAAGCCCAGAAACCCAAGCTCCACCTACCTCTCTTCTGCTCAGCTACCACCTGTAGGAATCTTTATTAACCAAGAGTTTTAAATTAAGAAGCAAGGTTTGCATAACAAAAGTTAGCTTACATGACAATCCATTCCTCTTGAGGGAACTAGACCCTATGATACAGAATTTAGCATTATAATAGATAGCAACAGACCAAACCTCTACAGTAGTGAGTAGAAACAACAAAAGATAAATTCACAATTGTGAAAAACACTGATGATATCTGATGAGAAATGGTACACAAATCTTGTCCCCCCCCCCCAGGAAATAAATGATGTTATAGGACTAAAAGTTATAAGCCATCACGAGTTTTTTCAACTTACTCCTTTTCTAAATCCTTTAGGAATATTTAACTTATAGAAATATTGGGGCCTATAATAACATTACAGATGTTAGTGTAGCCTTCTGAATACACCTTCATAACAGACTGATTTTCATATTGGTTCCACATTTAGAAAAACCATAAATATATTTTTCTCTAAAAATGTGCAAGAAGTATTTAATATGTTTGTTTAACTTAATACTAAACTCACTTATTTAGTAAGTATTAGAACTACAGACATGGTAGAGACAGTTCTACACATAATCTATTGCCTGTCACATCCTCCAATACTTTGCTCTATTATTCAGTGAGTCCTTTTTTTTTTTTTTGTAATTAATCTATACTTAATTTCTCACAGGGGAGGTAATCCTTTCTACCAAAAACCTTGAGCCACAACTTTATTTGGCAATAAAGATACCTTCGGGTTCAGATGTGTCCTCCTAAAAATGCTTTCTTTAAAGATGATTGGAGTTGAGTCTGCATGTCTGGGTCTTTCTTTACATTCACAAAACGTATTTTATCCATATCTCTAAATTCTCAGAGGACAAAAACTGCATCTGCTATTTATGTGTCTGGAGTATACTTGAACTTTTATGTGTAGCTGGCAAATAATTAGTAAAAAAGAAATTATGGACCACCCCAAAACCATGGTAGAGAAAAATTGTGTCTGCTCTACAATAAGGAAATATTAACTAAACATTGTCTAACCTAATTTTTGTGCGGCTCAGCATAAAATACTTAATAGAGAATTGTAAATGTATAAATATATAATTTCCTTTGTTAACTGCTCATCTCTAATATAGCCATGAATAATTTGGATTTACTACATTTCAACAATCAAAAAAAAGAAGCAACTTATCTGTTGTCACTGTTACAATTTTTTGAAATCAATATAAACTATGTTGGCTTTCTTTGTTGTAACATATTATTGTCATTTCATACATATGATCATTTCAAAGCCTGACTGAAAGTAAGTTTTAATCAACTTCCATTGTACATACAATTTTTCTGGATGTTCTCATAATTTACACATGTATTCTTTGTGTCCTAGAAACACTGATAATTTTTCAATCACAAAACAATATTGTTAAATAGACATATTTTAGCTAGCAATTGCCTATGCCAATGTCTTTTGTTCCTAATACTTTGTTATCAACCTATTTTTAACACAATATATGACACATAACCATAATCATGCCCTGAAAAGTATGAAACAATTTTGATCATCTAAAGAAATAATTATGTTTAAAGACTAAAATTATACCTTGATATTCAGTCTCTCAATCAGCCCAGGTGTAATGTATAGATAAGTTATGCCAATTATCTGTTGTGAAACTTGGAACAGTTACTTAATTCCTGTTCCTCAGTTATATCAAATATATAAAATAAAAACAGTACCTATTATACAACATTACCCCATATAATGATTATGGAAAATCTCAGAAAATTACCAATTAAAAATCAATTAAATTTTCAGCCTCAATATTCATCATTGTATTGTGTGTTCTTGTTACAGTGATATTTAATAAACAGAAAATGCCACGGAATAGATTCATCTACCTCTTCACAACTATTTATCAGTGAGACTTTTTTTTTCAAAGTCTATGAAACTTGTAAAGGCATGCTTTGTTGTACTTTCTGATTTTTAATGTTTTTATATTTGTCTAAATCAAATGATCTCTTTCAAGATGATTATCATGAATTTAACAGATACAAGCCCAATTAATCAATTCATGGAAATACTACAGTAAGGCTACCTATGACAGAAAGACTTTTCTTCTGATAAACCCACTGTACTGGGGCCTAGCCTCAGCTGTGAATGTGTTTCAGAGAGGATGTAAGTATCAGGCAAGGAGACAGTTGAGTCAGATACCAACTCTTTGCAACTCTGACTAGTAGTCAGAAAATTTCTTTACTAATACAGATTCAAAAACATTCATATCATTTGTCCTTGCATACTTTTAGAGTATGCCCAGGGTTATAGGTTAAGCACAGGTAGAAAGATTTTATTATCATCAACATCATATCTTTATTCCTAAAATTCTACAAAACATTTTATCTTAAGCAAGCATTTACTAGTCTGTTCTTGAGCTAAAAGCACTTTGTGGTTTCAAGATGCTTAGATATAAAAGCGATAGAATCCTTGTAAGTCCAGGTGAATCAACCTGCTGTAAGCAGAATACTATTAACTTTTAATGGTCAATCATATCACTTGCAAATTTCCCTAAGCCTAAGAAGTCAGGCTTAGGAATCATTGTAGCTGTTATTTGTATTTATAATCTTATAAGAATTTGTTTAATAAAAGAATTGTTTTGTTTCTAAGTTAATTAACATTACAGCAACCTGGTATAAGCCAATCTCTCTAAGAATAAAAATTCCTGGAGTCTTACTTACTCTTCTTACACTCTTTTCCATCGTTCTTGAACCACCTATACATGCTAGTACATTATCCCAGTCATCCGAGCTTTTGTTGTTGAATTCTTACTTAGTATCCCGTAGGTTTTAATTCTAAGAAATTCTAAACAGGGAGTAAAAGGAGTTCTGTGCTCTGATCTGTTGTCATTTCTCCAGTCCTTCTGAACTTTTTTCAGCCTCCCCTGAGTTACAACTATTTCAATTGTTTTATTTCATGAAGTTGCTTAGGGACAGATAACAATTTCCAAGGCAAAGAGAAGAATTCCAAATAGGGTCAGCTAAGTTACTTCCTTGACAGCAGGGAGTACCTTCAAGAATTTCTCAGGGGACTACAGTAACAGTTTTGTCAGAGAAGACATGGGTGACTCATTATGCTAATAGTCCCTCAAGAGTGGATGGAATACCTAGAGACTCAAACAGAAAGTAAAGGGCATCAGGTCAAGTATTTCCATACACGGTTCATCTTTGCTGGCACTAGGAAATGGTTGTGCCGTCGTTGTTTCTTTATTAATACGTCCAGCAACAGCACATTCAAAAAGTGATGTTGCAACATAATTTCATTTGTAATACGTGAAGAATCATAAACAAAAGTGGAATGACGGCATTAAAGCAGCAGTCGATCGCTTTCCTTAAAAGAGAAAGTCATGCACTGGAGTTCTTAAGAAGGAAAAATGGAAAAAATGATAGAAACTTGTGGGTAACAGAAGAATTTGTTTATAAAACAAGAAGAATGAATAAATCGGAATTCATAGAAAACAATGTCAGTGAGTGGACATATGATAATGTCTCTTCGCTCCGTTTTTATAAATTAAGTAAATAAAATTGATGTAAACCAGAGATATGAATAAGATAACTTCATGATCTCTCTCACATGTTTGTGGGGCTGTTAGCTCACATGTCATGCATGGGTCCTGTTGGGCAGTTGTGGTTCCCGTGGGTCTGCCACCCTGAGCGACAAAAGGAGGCGTGGCTTTGAGGAACAGAAACACCTGGACATTTGACTGAGTTTCCTCCACGCAGCACCAAGTTGATGCTGGACGCTCCGGGCACCGCCCAGGCATGGGGAGACCTCTACCTGAGGTCCTGCAGGGGCAGGGCTTTTAAGTGGGAACCCCGGACAAGAAGGCATGCAGGGATAGACTGGTCTCAGACTCCTGGGCAACCAGGTGCCTTTGGTAGCTGCAGAAGAGTTGAGACTGGAAACTTGCGGCTGAACTGGCCAGCAGCAGAGAGGGAGGAGAGGGAGGAGAGAGAGAGAGAGAGAGAGAGAGAGAGAGAGAGAGA
>NW_021604577.1:6539966-6580570 GCF_004785775.1 Grammomys surdaster
GAGAGAGAGAGAGAGAGAGAGAGAGAGAGAGAGAGAGAGAGAGACCTCGACATTGCCCAGCGTGGGTAGAGACTCTTACCTGGATCAAGGCTCTGCTGGCTTAGTTGAATTGGTGAACTCCTTGGCAGGAAAATAGAGAAGTCCTTGGCGGTAGATTAGGCGGCAGCTGTGGCTCATTAAAGGCCTTCTCCACGGTTGCCCATAGGGGGGTGGGGAGGGGCAAGACACGAGGAAGTCCATGGTGTTAAAAGGGTTTGTTGTCATGGCTGAAAGGTAGATGAATCTGGCTGTGACCCCTGAACTCAGGGTAGACCTGAACTAACTAGGGAGGGAGGAGGGTCTAAGGAGCGCTTAATTGGCTTTGCCCTCTGGCTTTTAGGTATCTTAATAGAGGTCTGGGGGAGGGGGGACATTCTGTCAGGAGCCTGGAATCTGGAGGTTTGGCTGAACACCTACCTTTATCCCATTTAGGGTCCAGGGTTCGAGTCCTGTACTCGACCAGGAACCAAGCTATCCTTTCACAGACCTCTGCCCCACACATGCTAGATTTTATAAATTCTATATGCTTTAGTGCATGATACAAAAAGGAAAAAGCTTGTTTTGCAATACTGTCTTTGTAAATATTTTCATTATAAAATAGTGTGCAAGTCACATACTGTTCTTTAAAAATGAAGATACTACTTTCAGGCGAATTTTTTTCACTTTTGACCAAGCAAAATAAATTTTGCAATGTTTATACATTTTGAGTGATGACACTTGGAAAGGACCCTTTCAATTCCTCCATCACTCACAGAGTGTCAAAACTGTGCGCTTTAATATCTTATAAAAAGTAAAAGGTGTATGGCTGTTCATGGCAAAAAAAAAAAAAAATCAATACTGGGGAATATGTGGGAATAGGATCCTGAGTTAGGTGATGTTCCAAGTTCAAGGATAATCTAAGCTACAAGGTTTGTGGTTATCTCAAATGCAGCAAAGTAGTCATAAATGTTAAACATAAATGAAAAGAAAACAATTCTATTCATTATAAGAGGTAGCTCATGGTATTTATTTATCATTAAAATGCATCTGTCTGTTCCATTCTGTTTGAATATGGTTTTTACTGTTTCCATTTAAATTACACCTACAAAATATTAAATTCTAAAACCTATTTTGCTCTGTCTAGTAGCCCAAAGTATACTTGCTTAAGACTATTCTCACCCATTCAGTGACATTTTTATCTGTCAATACTAAATTTATTTTATCAGTTAAGTCTACCAGAATGAAGTAAGCGTGTTAAAATTTTGTTCTAAAGTTAAAAGGAACATTTTTTTTGACAGAAAAATATTCTTAGCACAATTTTGATCCCATTTCTGAGAAAACTTTATATATATATATATATATATACATATATATATATATTGCATAAATGAATAAAATACTTGAATCTTCTCAACACATATGTTCACAAATGGAAGAAATGTTGTATATGACATTACGTTTTCCTGTAATTTTAATCTTTAAAGCAACGTAAGTAAAAACACATTTTAATTATGAATTTCAGTTTCTTAATTATAATTTTATGCATGAATAATTTCAGTCTAGGCCAATGTACTTATTGGAAACTTTACTTTTTTAAGGATGTATTGCAATGTATTTTCTAAGTTCTTAGTAGATGGTTTTTAGATAGTTTTCATTACTTTGCTATTAACATTCTTGCAATGTTATTTTTCTGGCAGAAGATTCCTTGCAATTTAATTTTTGCCATGAAATAAATTCTGGTAACTAGAAAGATCACAATATCAGAAAATCATGATCCCTATATCTTTTAAGATATCTAGTATTTTTTTTTTTACTTCCTCTCTGTCCCTCTGTATTGCTCTGGTCTCTTCCTGAATTAGAATCTTTATGTCACCATTTCTCTCTTCATAGCACCTGTATTGTATGTGGCTTCTCTCTGGAATTGCCTTTTATTGGTCCTATTTTACTTCCCTGATTTTGGGGGTAAATCAATGGCATATGCTACAATCTAAACTTTCAGAACTCATAACTGTAGGAACGTGAAAGAACAGCACGGTTTCTGGTCTAGCTCCAGCTAGATATGGTCAGTGACGTTGCAGTTACAGACCCTATGGGTTTCCCTGCATTTTGCTAGGCTCCCAGACTCCAGGTTCCTAACATGAGACCAAAGACCTCCATCGATCTATGCCTTTTAGGCACTTAGGACAAAGTCCCTACTAGCCCCTCCACAGGTAGAGGGCGTGACTACAGGCCACAGAGCGTCAAGACAGAGCTCCATATTAATGAGATGCCTAAAGTCCAGAGGGCATAGCCAATTAAACATTCCTTCCCAGACCCTCGTCCTTACAAAAGGTATTTAATCTCAAGCCTGACCTGAAAATACCATGGTATAGTTTCATCCATTTTCCTCCATGACAATAAATATCTTAAGACTATAACCTATTTCTCTTCTTTGGGACCTCCTGTGGGGAACCATGTAGAAGGTTTTCAACTACCGAGCCACCATCTAATCTCCTGCAGACAACCTCTCTATGCTTTCAGCCATGGAGGCCATGAACTCAAGCAAGCATTTGGAGCTAGCTGTGATCCAGTCAAGCAAGTCACTGTGATCAAGACTCTCATCCCCACATCCCCACAGGATATAGCCAGA
This sequence comes from Grammomys surdaster, assembly GCF_004785775.1. Taxonomy (NCBI): domain Eukaryota; kingdom Metazoa; phylum Chordata; class Mammalia; order Rodentia; family Muridae; genus Grammomys; species Grammomys surdaster. The sequence goes on from NW_021604577.1 coordinate 6,542,614, forward strand.
GCATCTCTCCTTCCCGTGGGACCCCAGACTGTGTTCTCCACCCCTGGAGGCACAGGGCCAGCACAATCAACTTTCCTGCCTCTGCCTCTAAGATCCTTGTCCCTAATCCCTTAGAGGGGCAGATGCAGGACCCAAAATTCAGTCCAACAACCCATGCATGCTACAACCCAACACATAACCACAAACAAGAGAGTCTGAGTTACATTATTCAGCATCATATATTTTATTTCAATTCATTTATCTGCATATTTTACTTTTAATGGGTAAACAGAATTTCATTGTGTATATATAGCACATAGCATACTACCAATCAGGGCATTTAGATGACAGCACAAGTTCATCTCCTTATATGGAAGGCGAGTTGGGGAAATATCATGAAGTCCTAACTGTAAATGAAAAGCCAAATCAATTAATAACTACAGAGAGTGGAAGACCTCAAAGAATATCCATTAAAGGCCTATTCAATATCACCGGTCACCATAAACCATATAAATATAAACAGTAGTATAAAGTATATTTATAAAACACATAAATATAAACAACCTATGAAAAATACTAAAAACAAATTATAATAATTGTAATGTTGGACAATTGATGTCAATGTTGACAACTGATTGGCTGGTATAGTGTCTCATAATGAGCATAAGTACGGTGAACAGCAGAGACATTGTGAAGGAACTTTGCTTTCTGTCAATCTTACTTGAACACTAAAAATGTTAAGTATATTTGCTGCTGATAATGTACATGGGTATTTGATGGTTGGAAGAGTACACAACTAAGGCTTGGTGGACTGAGAGATGATTTTATCTTCCTAGTTAAAATGGACTGAAATTCAAAACATATAGATTGCATATTGCCATATTGTTACATTTAATAACTTTTGATATGTAGATGGCTAGTTAACTGAGTACAGGAAATGAAACTGCAAGTCAGAGGACTTTCTGGACTTGGTCTATTACTTTCTTATATCCTCAGTGAGAAGGCTGGAAGAATTCAACAGCATCACACAAGTGGAAATCACTAAGAATGTCTCTCAGACACTGAAATATTGGGTGGAAGGGCTGCACCATAATTCCATCTATTCACTTGGCAAATATTTATTGAACATCTAGAATGTGGCAGGTCATTTTTCTGCAATTGAGAGAGTGAAAAATTGCCATGTGTGCCACCCTTGGCAATCTTTCATTTCTAGTGTGACAACAGCCACAGATGCACATAAAATTGTACCTCTCGCACACTGTCTTACATTTAGAAAGGAGAAAACTACACAAGTGCTGAGTTCAGGCTAGGCTTTCCCAAATGTGTCAGAATGACACATCTGTCTTCTAACATGTGCTATGTCTTGTCATGTCTTAAATCAGTCGATGTACATAATACTTGTGCAAGCATTAGAGAGTAATTGAGAATACATACTGTTTTATAAATAAAGAATGAGAGAGTAAGTAAAGAATTTAGCAAGAACTTCAGCAGGTTATGTGAGAGTATGCCTTTGAACTGAGCACTCTGCCATAGGAACTGTGCTCAATGTCTCTACACTATCATGCCAAAGCAAATCTTGATTGGCATTAGTATTGGAAGAAAAAGAGATTTTTATTAAGTAAAATGAAATAGTAACTTCATGATAATTTTTTTATTGTGTACTAGATCCTTTGTTATCTTTTGTTATAAAACATCTGTGACTATTGTGGGGAACATTGTCACTGCAAACAGCGTAACTTACACACACAGTAAATGCATATATATATATATGTATATATATATATATGCATATATATATATGTGTATGTGTGTGTGCGTGTGTGTGTGTCTTGAAACTGAGGTTTTTATCAGACATATCAGACATCCTTAATGTTCTTTGTCTATCTTCCCACCTTCTCTTTATGCATTGACCTTATTTTCTATCTCCACTGAAATCTCCCCTCCAAGTTCTTCCTCCTTTAACACTTCATAGGGAGGAAGCTAGAGAGGTAAGCAACTATGCAAAGATTTAGGTGGGAATAAATGAACTAATAAAAGTGGTGGGATTGTTGAATATTATAAAACTATTGAAGTTAGGCGTGCATATATTTTTAAAAGAATTTTTAAAAATTTGTAAGTATGTGCTTGTGCTGGCTGAAGCCTGAGGGACCAGAACTTTGATAGCTGGTGTTTCAGGAGGTTTTTTGTTGCCAGATGTAGGTGTTGAGGATAAAATTGGGTCCTCTAAAAGAGAAGTGCATATTCTTAACCAATGAGTGAGCTCCAGATTTTCGTGTATGGTTTATGGCTTTAGCTTTAATTCATCTTTTCGTGAACATAATTCAAATATTATGTAGTTATTATATTACCAAAAGGAAAGATATTGAAATAATAGCAGACATAACATGTAGTCTAACATTTTAAATACTATTTTGAACTAATATATACTTCATCATATTTAAAATTCATTTAGTTACACTCACCCTCTACCATCTTTATTCTCTACAATTTAAAAATTGCAGAAACATAAATTGTTTATTTTTTCATATACAGTATGTAATAATTAAGTCTGATAATGTTACCAAGAAAATAAAATTGTTTAAAGGTTCAAGGCTACTGCTGAGGGCTAAACCCTAAACAGAATATTTATAGATGCCTTTGTGTATAACTCAGAGGATCACAAGAGTGGGGAAAGATTGTCAGAGCCAGAAGAAGGGAGAAGGGTGACAAAATGATGTCTTCTAGACTTGATGAAGCCACTGTAATCCTGATCCCTCCTTAGCTGAGGTAGAGCCCATTAGACCTGAACAAAACTGGCTCTGTCAGTGTTGGAACCAGGAATAGATGTGGGAGGGGCTTAAATGACCTTTCCCCTACCTGATTAACTAGTAGATACATGCAGTTTGGGGGAATCAGTGTTTTAAGCTGACTATCCATTTGTGAGCCTACCAGGTGCTGAGGATTTAGAAGCAAACCCCTGGCCCAGGTTAAACTCAATTATAAAACAGAACAAACAAACAAACAAACAAACAAAAACAAAACAAAAGAAAAGAGACAGGCATCTAAGAGAGGAACACAAAGGAAACTAGAGAGAAGACTGATGGTTGGTAGGCAGATTAAGGAGGGTAGAGGGCTGCATGATTTAAAGGAATTTTAAGTAAGTGTGAAGTTGTCAGAAAACAAACCTAAAAAGATATACACATGTTCAAAGTTTGGGCTTACTTTATAGAATGTTTTATCCAGGATTTATAGGATTATTGAATGGGCAGGAATTTAAAAACCAAAGGAATCCATTTTGTGTGTAAAAAGTGGTATGAGTAAAGAAAGAAATCACTTGTAAATGTTTCTGTAAGTATATTTGCATTAAAAATACATAAAATTGTTGAAATGATGAAAGGTTTTTTCCATTTCACAGAATATATAAGCATATCTTGTTGAATTCCTTAATATATAATAAATATTTCATGTAAATTAAATGTATATAATTACAAATCCTTACACACTTCAAAACATTTAGTTTAAATATTCATTTTATTAGTTAAAATTTAAAAATAAATAAGTACCATTAAGTTATATTTCAGTCAGCAGGAAACCTAATATATAACCATTTAACTTATGTGAGTAACCTAACAGAGGCAGAAATATAAAAACTTTATATAAACTCTAGTTTTTAATGATGTTGTACAGCAGGTCACAAAGGCAGCTTTAAGGCTGCTTTAAATGATATCAGCATTTATACCCAGTGTGGGTCCATAAGTGTTTGGCTTCTTTACCAAATCTGGTTTCTCAAATACTGGAACTATATATTTTAGAATGGGAAAACTGTTTAAAATAAGGATTGCTGGTATTATATGAAAATGAACCCTGATAGTATGTCTCAGGGGATATGTTTCCTTCACGTGTTTGTTTGCTTTTTTGTTTGTTTGTCTCAAGCTCCAAAGTCCCCTAGGCTGCTGAATGAGACACAAAAGCTATCTATCTCAGAGATTCTTTGTTCTCTCCTCTGTTTATATAAACAAGTATGTTTTGCTATCTACTTCATTACTCTCCCTTTCTGTTTCCTATCAGAGAGCAGAGAAATGTATTCTTTAAAGTATAAATAACTGATGGCTTTATAGCTCCTACATATGGTCATGATAATATAAACTCATGGTAAATAAATGGATGAACCCCTTTTGACATCATACAAAGAACGAGAAGCATACTAGTAATACACAGAACATGTACATTTATCAGTCTATTATTTTTGTAAATAATTTTTGTATGTTTGAAATTGCTGATGTTTAGAAAATTTAAAACGTTTTAAACTATTATGATATGTTAAGCCTTAGTTTAATAATCTACATAGAGAAGTTTCAGCATATAATGCTTAGTTTTATAATTTATCTTTATTAACCTATTTTTATGTTTTTTCTGACATATGATATTTGAAGATAGAATTTTGTTATATTTTTTCAATTGACGTATACTATATGTACTTATGGCATGCAGATATGATGGCCTCAGACATGTACCCATCTTAAAGTTATAAAATCAGGACTAACATATCACTTACCTCAAGTACTTTCTTTATGGGAAGAACATGTACATTCTCCACTCTTGGCAATTTTCAAATATTCAATACATAGTTACTATCTACAGTTATGGTACGTTGTAGAGCCATTAAACAAACATCTTTCTTCTCTCTTCCCACTTTGTTCATAGCAGTCTCATGTATTGTGAGGATAGGACAAAAGAGAATGTGTACATTGATGGTGGGGCTGTCAATCAGGAGTCCTTTTAAAAATGGCACAGCATATCCTTATATAACCGTAAGATGGGAAAGCAAAAGACATCCCCCATGAAAACCAAACTCCATATTGAGTGCTTTTCCATAAACACCTACACATATATTAGTCTTAGTATTCTTTGAAAAAGTCAAGAAATGAAAGAGTGGCTTGGTAGGGCAGTGAACGTTACACACAGACACACAGACACGCACACAGATACAGACATGCACAACAGACACACACACACACACACACACACACAACACACATACCTTATCAACCAGCCTCAGAAATCAAGGTATCATCTCAATTGTGATCACTTGGGTGAATTCGGGCATCATATGTTAGGAGTAATAATCCAAGTACATGAAACAAAATATGCATGATCTCTCTTACATTGTCTTATTGCAGCAGATAACAATCATAGAAATAAGAAGTGAGCAGAGGTATGTTTTGAATGTGAACATTTTTTTCTGTGTTTTCCGGCAGTGCTAACATTGTAATTGTTTGAAATCACATGCACAAAGGAAATAAAATACTGTAAGACAATTGCATGTGAAATTGGATTTTATCAGATACGAGCAGGCATTTAATTCTACATTTGAAATAAGGTTAACTTGCTTACATGGGGACATTCAGATTGAAGAAAGTTCTTTTTGAAAAGCTCTAGGTAACAGGATAATTCATGTAATAATAGTTGCTTTTATAAATGTACAATGATAAGCCAGGGATAAAATCAAACCACAAGCAAATAACATTTTGTTTCCCTGAAAAACCAAGTAGCAAGGGGCACAGTAGATGCCTTAGTTCTGATTTGCCTGATAAATGAATTTTCCAATGGCAATGTTGTTTTTAATGACAGTTAAATTTGATTATGTTTCCCTAAACCTTTTGCACACTTTCAAGCTTAGTAGAATTTGAGTACTTCATTTCCTTACTAAAATGATTCATATTCTTCTTTGACTTAAAATTAAGGATAGAAAAATATCTGTCTTCAGGAGCAAATTATACTCAGTTCCTGTCTGCAAGGAGAGCAGAGAATCAATAGTTTCAGAGGTTGAATCTCTCCTATGGACTGGGTCTCAAGTTGGGCAAGTCATTGGTTGGATGTTCCCTTAATCTCTGTTTCTTCTTTATCTTTGCACATCTTGTAGGCAGGACAAATTTTGAGTTGAAGGTTTTTTTGGGTAGGTTAATATCCCCCTACTTCTACTGGGAGTCCTGTCTGGCTGCAGGAGGTTGCCCATCAATCACTATGTCCCTGATGGTAGGAATCTCAGCTGGGGTCCTGAGAGGTTTCATCCAGCAATTGATGGAAAGAGATGCAGAGAACCATAACCAAACATCAGGTGGTGCTCACAGAGAGTTGAGAAAGAGTAGGGGATAGAATTGAGCAAGCCATAGATGTCAAGGACACTACAAGAAGACATACAAAATCAACTAATTTGGGCCCCTGGGTGCTCACAGAGACTGTACTACCAACCAAAGAGCATATAGGGACTGAACTTAGGCTTTCCACACATTTGTTGTAGAGGTAAAGCTTGGTCTTCATATAGGCCTCCTAACAATTGGAGTCTCTGACTAGATGTCCAAGGGTGGGCGGTACACAAAGTCTTCCCCTTCTCTTAGGCAAAGGGGAGGAGATAATGTGGGAAGGGATTTGTAAAGGCAAGATTTGGAGGAGAGAAGGGATGAGGATTGCTATTGAGATGCAATGGGAATATAAAACTAAACTATGAAAAAGGAAAAATGTCTGTTTTCACTGATATATTATTTCATTCTTGTAAATTAAATGTTCTATTTGACAATACTATAATGTTACCATACATATTATTATATTTTATTGTATATAATGCCCACATTTTCTTCTCTAGTACACCTCTTTATACTCTGTGTTTTGTTTTGTTTGGGAACCAGACTTTAACCAGGGTGATCTTTGTGACTCTGGCTTTGCAGATTACTATTGGATCCTGGTGGGAACATCAGTGGATACACAACATCTCCAGACAAGGATTTCTTCAGAAGCCAAACATTATTTAGTAATTAATTGTTCAATAGTGAGGGCTACAGCATCATTAACACTTTCTTCTTCCATCACTATAGTTGACAGGATCTGTCTTGTGTAGACTCAGTACAAGGAATCAAAATTGTCAGCTCATGACTAGTATGAAGTTTAAAGAATGAAGTTCATGCCCTTCACCTTATTCTTTGGCTATTATGTGCACTGTGTTTCCTCTTCTGAAATGTTCCCTGAGCCTTGCAGGGGGTTGAATAAATGTTTTCTTTAGGGCTGAGAACTTAGCAGTCACTTATTCTCTGTATCTTGCCCATGACTTTTAAGAAGAATTTTTTCATTATTTTTCATTTTTGACTCTTTGTTCATTATTGACTCTGTGGCTGCAGAGAATAACATATGACGTACTGATTGAAGACTGATTGTGGAGAATGTACTGTGAGTGCCAAATGTAACTACTACTGAAGAAGAAATGTTTGTGTAACAGTACATTTATTAAGACCAAAGACGAACTGTATTTAACATTGTATTGAGTATGTCAGTTTTATTTGAAACCATCCATAACAAGATTATATATATATATATATATATAAAAGCACAGTCAAGTAATAACATTTTCAAAAATGACCTGATTTCCTACAATGGCTTGGCATGTTACTCTAGTGCATATGCCAGAACATTAGAAAGTACTAGGGAAGAATAGTGATGAGAACATTCCAAGATAGTCCTTATTCTTGGAATACAATGATAAGAATAGCACAAGATAAAAACCACAGCCTCTAATAAGGTGAAAATGTGGAAATCTGGAATTGAACTGGGAAACAACACAAAGAGGCTGCTGTGAAGACAGTGAGAAAGCTCTTGATATTAACAGCCATTTCACTGAAATCACTTCATATAAAAAGACTACTTTGGTTTTAGCAGAGGAGGTATCCATGTTACTCTAGTGCATATGCCAGAACATTAGAAAGTACTAACAAAAGCACTGTTTTTGAGGGATGCTGATGTTGTTGAGAAATGACATTGGAGTTCTCTAATGTTCAAAGCTACAATAAAATAAAATCTATTAAGAATGGTAAGAGGCCCCATTATGGAAGAGCATAACTTTATACTTCCTGAAGAACAGAACTATTTCTCACTGAACACTGACCCAGCTGGTATAAAACATAATGTTCTGTGCCAGCCAAGAACTAATCAAACAATTTAACTGTGTATACAATTGAGGATGACCAGAAAGCTGAAGACAGACTTCTAGTGTCTGAAATGGTTCAGAGCAACAGAAAAAGAGACTGCTCAGAGTTTTTAATGTCGTTAGAATATATGTTCTGTGAGGTTTCTGTTAGAAGGACTAGGGCTAAGGGTTGAATGTTTCCCATGAGTGTAAAGAAAAATGTGTTTGCTTTCTTAGCAGGTGTCTGAGTTAGGGTTACTGTGGCTGTAATAAAACACTATGGCCCAAGGAAGTAAAGAGGTTATTTAATTCATATTTCCATATAACATTTCATCATAAAAGCAGTGAGGTCAGGAACTCAACCAGGCCAAGAACCTGGAAGCAGCAGCTGATACAGAGGCCATGGAGGGATGTGGCTTAGTGTTTTGCTCCTTATGGCTGGCTTGCTCAGTCTGCTTTCTTACAGAACCCAGGACCTCTTGCCTAGGGATGGCAATGGCTACAATGGGCTGAGCCCACCTACATCAAACATTAATTAGGAAAGTGGTCTATTGGCTTGTTTACAGTCCAGTTGTATGGATGCATACTTGCAGTTGGGGTTACACCTCTCAGATGATACTTATCCTATGTTAAACTGACACAAAATTAACCAACACAGCAACTTAATATTGTTTTAAAGCAGTATTTTCAACTTTCCTAAGGCTGCAACCTTTTAAAACAGTTTATCATGCTGTGGCAACCTCCAACCATGAAACTATTTCCATTACTACTTCACAGACATAATTTTGCTGCTGTTTTTGAAGGGATGTGCATGCTACAGGATGCTTTGCTCTAGACCCTCTAGATTAAGCAGAGACCATACCCCAACACTAGTTTCCAAACATAAAGCAAACCAAAAGAGATCATTTTAAGCAAGGCAAAGAGACAAGGTGGTTGAATCAGGCAGGAATAGTAACAAATCTTTGCAAGTGTTAATTTTAATAAGGGAGAAGGAGATGCCTGTGATTGTATGAGCTGAGTATTTCAATTAGGGTGGTCAAAAGAATGAATTATTTTTTAGACCTTGATGTTTTGATAGTTGGATCTTAGTGATTAGCTTCAGGAGTGAGTCAGGTAGACCAAACAACTACAACAACAACAACAAAACAAAACAGGGGAGTAGATCTTAGTGGCTAGATTTAGGGACAGGAAAGGGAAAAAGGCAAAACCTGCTAAGAACATACTTGTCTTGCTAGAGTCCTTCAGATATGAACCCTATTGTAAATATTTTTGGAGATAGAGATAATACAAAAGGGACACATCCTACAGGTTGAGAAAACGACTGCAGCAAATAATAAGTTGGAGAGGGAGGGTAGGTATAATATTCCACATTTATCAGAGGAGCTGATAATGATGAATAGCAGCTAAAAGATGGAAAGTTCTTTTACTTAGAGGTGTGTCTCTTGCTAAGTTGAACAAACTACAATGGAGGCCATACACCAGAAAAAAACATAAGTAGCACTAATGAGAACTGATCATTTAAAAATTAGGTCACAAAATTGTGTGTGTATGAAATGAGGGTTCAGAATTTGAGCAAGGTGAGGACGATGTAATTATGTTCAAAGTAAAAAATAACACTCTTATAGAATTGATAAGCTGTTCTTTTTGAAGTATCCTGATCAGAGATGAGAGACTGCAAGGCATGCATGGTCATACATTATAGTAAATAAATGACAATACTGAAACAAGCAACTGAAAGAAATAGATGTATATATTTTTATAAAAATATTTTCCAACACAATTTTACATGACTTCATTGATAAATAAAAATATAGAAAGAAGTATTGCATTTCTTTGTTATCAGTGTATACATACTTTGGTTCTAGTGAGGCCCAACCTTATACAATATCTTGGTATTTATTTTCATGAATTTTGGAAAGACCTGTATCTAGATTTTTTTCTATGACTGGAAGTTAATCCTGTGATTTTAAATACTTAGAAGGACATTCAGTACAGAACAACAATCTACCAGTTCTTACCTTGAGGTTCAATGGCTTATATTCCTACAACCTTACTGTGCTTATCTTCATCCTTTAGCTGTTTACACCTCTAATGAAATTATCCTCTCCAGAGAGCCGTGACACATGAGCTTCTTCATCACCCAAAAGACCTCTTTACCAAAGACTTATACCAAGACTGCATACGTAGCATGATCAACTCTCCCAACTGAGGACCAGCAGTGCCCTGCCTGCCTCTGTACCACTTTCCCCTGCTTTGGGAGTTGGGAATGCACTATACTTTGAAAGAATCTACCATCCAATTTTATGCATTCCTTTCCAGTCTAGGTACTGATGTTAAGGAATCTCCTCAGTGAATGTTCAATTACTAATAACATTTCAAAGCCTCATTTCTGGAAAAAAAAATCAACCTCTGCATGTCAGTACCTGAGTCATCTGAGAAGCAGACGTTGAGAAAACTCGTAGCTACATTCTGAATTAACTTATTTATTTACTTATTATTGCTGGAACAAGGATCATCTCTCTGGTAGCTGATGAATCATAGGTAGCCTCTGGCATAAAATAAAAGAGCAATTGTTAAAACTCTGAAGGTACCAAAATAGATTGCTATATTAATGGAAAGGAATACACTAGTAACTGTTCTTATTGTGGGGTTAGAAATATGAAGACAATTGTAGTTACAAGCAAGTAGACTGATAGGGAAATTGCTTGGGGCAAGAGATGTTCTAGAGAAAAATTAAAAGTCTGATGTTGATTAAGCATCAGGAAAACTAAAGAAGAAAGCCAGTGGGCCTTCATATTTAGCACAGCAGCACACGACAGTGTCTCATTTTCTATAGCCTTACATAGCTCAAGACCCACACCAGGACTTAATCATAAAAATAGCCAGCCTCTAGAAAGTTTTAGCATTTGGTACTAGCCAGGTCACCCTTTGAAAGCCACAGATTCTCAAAAGAATTATGCTACAAATAAGAATAGAAAATGGAATATTATTTCATTAAAATATTAAGTCTTAGCAATTTTCAGAAGCGTTTTGCCCAAAGAAGTCACATTTCTGTCTAGGATAAATACAATGAACATGTCTCTATTTAAGATAATACCAAGCATCTCTGTTGCTAGAGAAACCAAAAATCTTTGGAAATGTGCCTTTTCTACAAGTGCCTTCAAAGTCAGTAAGTGGGACAAACCGTGCTGAAAGACCACATTAGACAAGAACATGTCCATGCTTCTCTTCCCCATTTCTTTTAATTATAATTCTAAGTCTTATACCCAATTGTGTAACAGACAAGCTGTTGTGAGCTCCTATTCTTCTCTACCCTGATCTTCAGTAGAACTTAGGGGACTTCGATAGACTTTCTGTACTACCTCCTCCCTTTGTACCAGATTCCAATCCCAGCAAGCACCCCTTGGGAACCTGTCAGCTACACCCATCATGTACTTGGATAGGTAATCTTCAGTCTACCTCCTGTCCTACAATCTCAATTTTCAGTCTTATCTCTATCATTGTAGCAGGCCTGCAGCTGTTAGCTCGCCTTCATCCCTGTCTTTATTATCATATGCTGTATGTGGTACATCAGGCTTCCTTCCATCCTTTCTGGACCCTATGAGCCCACTTCTTCTAGCCCAACTTCAGTCCTTAGGCGCAGATCCCAATACATAGAAGCACATCATATCAAGGAAACCCAGAGACACCGTTGTCTCCAAAGAAACAGGGAGAGCAAAAGAAAGAATGAAACAAGCACCCAACAATGACCAAACCAGAAAGCATTACCTAGAATTAAAATCATCTTCAAAAGATACAAATAGTTACCAAAATAAAAACAACCAGCAGAAAGGATAGGACAGTATGTCTTAACTATTACCCATTAATCCTAAAACAGTGCAACATACCTGAAGCACTAATAGGTATTTTAAAATATACTTTATAAATATGATCAAGGACCTTAAAGATCATATGAATAAAACCATTAATGAAACTTATGGAAACAAATTCTGTAATGAAATGAAAAAAATAGTTTAAGACACAAGAGTACAAATAGAATCCCTAAAGAAATCCCAAGCTGAGGAAAAATGAGAAATAAAAAAATTGAAGAACTTGAACAGGAGCCTCAGAGGCAATTCTCACCAACAGAATGTCAAAGATGAAAGAGTGAATCTGAGGCAATAAACACAAGACAGAAAAAAATAGACAACTTGTTCAAATAGAATTATATATCTAAATTTTCTAGACACAAAACATACAAGTAATCTTATATACAAAGAAAAGTCTAAATATTTTAATAATATGAATACTGGAAGGAGAAGAAACCCAGGTCAAATGCATAGAAATTATTTTTTAAAAAATCATATAGAATTTGCCTAAAGTAAAAAAGAAAAAGTGCCAAGGAGGTTATAGCAAGGATATAGAACACCAAATAGATTGTCCAAGTAAAGAAATTACCTATGCCACATAATAATCAAAACACAAAACAAAAAGAAAAATGAAATAATATTGAAGCTGCAAGGGTAAAGCACAAAGTACTATATTAAGACACACTTAATAGAATAACATTTAGATGAAGTTAAATGTTGTCATAAAATAAATGGACCCAAGAGATATTTACAGCAGATGTCATCTTAACAAAAATAAGTGCATTTTATCTCTCATAGTTCATGGAATTTTCTCCAAAATTGACCACACACTCAAAAACAAAGCAACTCTCAACAGATACAAGGAAATTGAAACAATACCCTGTACCCTATTTGATCATCACAGAACAGCGCTAGATATCAACAACAAAATCCAGAAAGATTATAAACTCATGGAATCTGGAAAGCTTACTAAAGAGTGAAAATGCGTCAGGAAAGACATTAAAGGCTTTCTAGAATTGAATGAAAATGATTACACAGAATGGCCAATTTATGGGACACAATCAAAACAGTATTTAAGGGGCAAGTTTACAGAACTCAGTAGCTACATTTAAAAATATTGCAAAGATCTCATAACAGAAACCTTTGATCCATATTGACAAAAGTATAGATGAATTGTGTGATATAAAACTGATAATGAGAAAGTCTAGAGAATCATGGGACATATTTTAAAACTTGTACACCAAATTGGAAAATTGTGAAGAAATGCATAATTTTTTGACATAAATCAGTAAACAAAGTTAAATAAGGCTCAATAAGCAATTCAAATTAACCTATGACCCTTAGTGAAATAGAAGCAGTATTTAAAATTCTCCCAAACAGCAAAGCCCAGCATCAGGTTATTTTTAGGACAGAAGTCTGCCAAACTTTCAAGTAAGAGTTAGTGGCATTCACTCCTCAAATTATTCCAAAAGATATAAATAAAATGAAAATGGCTCACTTCTTCTTATGAGGCCATATTCTGATACCAAAAGTCATATAAAGATCCAACAAAGCAAAAGGATTATAGATCAATTTCTCTTGTGAACTTAGATGCAAACATTCTCAATAAAATATTTTAAAGCCAAATTCAAGAAGACATAAAAAGACCTATCATATTCAAGTAGATTTCATTAGAGATGGTTCAGTATATGAAAATCAATAAATGCAATCCACTATGTATACAGACTGAAGGACAAAAACTATAATCATCGCATTACATGCAGAAAAGGCCTTTGACAAACTCAACACCCTTCATGATAAAAGTTCTAGTCAGATTAGGAATAAAATAGGCATATCACAACATAATAAATTCAAAATACAGAAAGTTTATTGTCAACATCAACCTTAATAGAGAGAAACACAAAAAAATTCTACGTATGCAGTGACAAGGCTTTCCTTTCTATTATGCATAGTTAATATAGGAGTCCCAGCCAAAATGTCAACGAGAGATCAGTGGGATAGAAAATGAAAGGTAACAAGGCAAATTATTAATTTTGGAAGAGGATATGATTGTATATAAAATTGACCCTATAATTCTTAGAAGAGAACTTCTACAGCTGATAAATATTTTTCAGATTTCAGCAGGATAAATAGTTAACATTTAAATATAAATAGCCCTCCTATATACAAATGAGAGTTTGAGAAAGAAATCAGGGAAACAGTACCTTTCACAATAGCCTCAAAAATTACAAAACATCTTGGGGTAACTATATCCAAGGAAGTACCAATTTTTATTTATTTATTTATTTATTTATTTATTTATTTATATATATTTGTTTGTTTGTTTGTTTGTTTTTACACTCTAGATTTTATTGCCCCCCCGGTTCACCCTCCAATTGTTCCATATCACATATCTCCTCCCCACCCCCTGCATTCACAAAGATGTTTCCCCCTCCACTCCCCACCAGACCTCTAAACTCCCTTGGGTCTCCAGTCTCTTGAGGGTTAGGCACATCTTCTCTGACTGAACTCAGACCCAGCATTCCTCTGCTGTTGGGGCCCTCATGTCAGCTAATATATGCTGCCTAGTTGGTGGTCCAGTGTTTGAGGGATCTTGAGGGTCCAGGCTAATTGAGACTATTGGTCCTCCTACAGGGTAGCCCTCCTCCTCAGCTTCTTCCAGATTTTCCCTAATTTAACTACAGGAGTCAGCAGTTTCTGTCCATTGATTGTGTGCAAATATCTGCATATGACTCTTAGCTGCTTGGGTCTTCCAGAGTGTGGTGGTGATAGGTCCATTTTTTGTGAGTCCTCCATAGCCTCAGTAATAGTGTCAGGCCTTGGGATCTCCCCTTGAGCTGTATTCCACTTTGGGCCTGTCGCTGGATCTTCTTTTCCTCAGGCTCCTCTCCATTTCCATCTCTGCAGTTCTTTCAGACAGGAACAATTATGGGTCAGCTTTGACTGTAGGATGGCAACTCCCTCCCTCACTTAATGTCCTGTCTTCCTGCTCGAGGTAGGCTCCTTTAATTTCCCTCCCCCTATGTCTGAATATCAGTGTTGTTGTTCCTTAGGAAACTGAGAATCAATACTCTTCATGATTCAGCTATACTGCTTTTCGACATTTCCAAAAGGTACTTTCTTCTATTACAGAGACACTTACCCGTGTCTGTTGTGGCTCTATTCATAACACCAGAAATTGAAAATAGCCTAGATTTCCTTCTACGGCAATGTGATACTTTTACACAATTGGGTATTACTCAGCTCTTAGAAATCAAATCATGAAATTTCCAGGCAAGTTGATGAACGTACAAAAAAATAATAATCTTTGAGAATTTGACACCCAGACAAAAAATATCATATGTATTCACATTTATGTAGATATTAGTTAAGTAAATAATAAGCAAATTATAATCTGTATAACCAAAGGGGGTAGGTATAAAGTAGAATTAGGGAGCAGAGATTGCTTATTCTATGGTGGGTAAATCGATAATGGTGGATGGACAAATGACGCAGGAATGAGAATCTAAACTGGAGAGAAGAACATAGGAAGGTTCAAGGGATGTGGGAGGGAAAGCCATGCCTAAGGTCCATTTGAGGGACATATGAAAAATTAATACAATAGAAATTTCCTAAAATATGTACTTGCATAGAATATGTACTTCTATAATTATGTTCTAAGTTAAACTACCAAATAAATGAGGGCAGGAGTAAGGACAGATCCCAAACCGGCCATCTCTTGTCACTATGAAGCTTCCAGTTCCTTTCCATGTTAGAACTAATTAAGCTGTTGGCCAAATGGGCCCCATGCGGACCCCCAAACAACTCAGGATACTGTCGAGGCTTTCTTTCCTCAAATTGACAATAAGACCCTATTGTTGTAAGATAATGTGCTGTGAAGATAACACCTACGCAACTCATTGCACATGTAGATGCATACATAGAACTTCCACCCTTACTGAATAGTGTTCGGGATACTAAAAGATACAGTGTACAATCAAAGTAGAAAGCAAAACAGCAAACCAATTATAAGTCCTATGATTTACATAGTGATATGCATGCAAGAGTATGCTAGTGCAAGAGTGGCTCAAAGTTTGTGGGAGTAACCAACCAATGCTTGATTAAATTTGAGGCTCATTGCTTGATGTGGAACTCATCCCTGACCCTGGTCAGGTGAACAAGAGCCTGAGCCCACATAGGCCAGTGACATAGGACAAAAAATAAAACAAAACAAGCAACAAACATGAAATACTACAGTTCTACAAAAGGAATGACACCATAAAATACCTAACAACAATATTTTATAATCCTAGACAAATGTCTTGCTCAGTTATCGCTAGAGAAGCCTCCTTCTGCAGTTTACAAGAACAAGTACAGAAACCAACATCTGAAAAATGTGTAGAGAGTGGGAGACCTTGAAACACTCAGAGTAAGATGTCTCCATCAAATCTCTACTCTTAGAGAGCTCAGAGAACCCTGGGGAAGAGGAGGGAGAAAGATTGTAAGAGCCAAGAGAGGATCGTGGAGAGCAAGGAAACAACGCCCAAGAAAGACATCAGAATGCATATGAACTCACGAAGATTCTGGTGGTACGCACAGGACTTGTGTGAATCTGTATCACACGGGGCACCAGCGCTGAGAGATGTGAACAAAATCTCCTTCTCCTAACTCAGAAGCTGTCTTCAACAAGCATGGACAAATGAAAAATTAGTTTTCTCCAACAAAGTCTCACTAGAGATACAAATTACTCTTAAGCATAGGCCCCATGTAGATGGCCAACACAAGACTAACTCAGTGACATCATTGGAGGTCCTTTGTCTCACAATATTTTGACAAGCAGTTCTTTAAAACCTTACAGGTCCTTCTAGTCTTATGTTTTCATAGGATTTGTGTGTGTGTGTGTATGTGTGTGTGTGTGCACTTGTGTGAATGTGTGTATGTCTGCATCTATGTGTGTTTCTTGTTCTTTCCCTTTCGCTCTTTTTCTTCCCGTTATTTTGTTACACTCACCTATGTTTTGTTTTATTTTACTTTATTTATGTTATTTTTATACTTTAGGTACCTGTTTGTTTTCTAGGGATTGATAGAAATCATAGGGTGAGACTGTAGGGGAAAGAGGATCTCAGAGTAGTTGGGGAAAAGGGAAATAAAATCAGAATATTCTGTATGTAAAACATGTATTTTCATAAAGAGAACTTGAAAAAAAGTTAATCACATTATTCACCTACCCATATTAATTTCATTAAATTCTATTCGTAGTTTAAAATGTAAGAGGATTAGAATTTGCATTTGAACGATGGAGAATCTCCAGTATCTGGAATGTATTATATTCACAGTTGAAATGGATTGTCTATTCTGTTGATTTTTCCTTGGATACTTGGTGAAAGTGATGGAAATCAATGCAAAGAATCACCAGACCCCTGCTGTTGATGCTGGGTACAGATTTCAAGCTCAGAGAATTGGCCTGGTTTGTGTGTGTGTTGGTGGTGGGTAGTGGGTACACGTGAAATAAAAAACTCAATGATATAATTGAATGTAAAGAATTTTGCAGTTACATTTTGTTGAAAAATTTAAAAAAATGATTATCAGTTGAAAAAAGTTAAATATCGATATAAATCATAATTTTTTAAAGAAAATTAACACATACAGATATTTATATAATATATTAACATATAATATATATTAAAAATAATTTTTCATTTCTTTTTTCCTTGATACCCTGTAACAAACACAGTCTATACATATATATATATATATATATATATATATATATTTTAAAAATGCTTAGTTTAGCAACTGTATTTTAAAGAGGAGTCACTTGGTATATTTTGTGACATTTTCTTATTTTATTTACCATCACATTTTGAGATCCATTCATACCATGCAATGCAAACTTCCTTCAGTTTAATCTTCTTCTTTTAACATCTCCTCATGTTTTTATGCGTTAAAAATGTTGTTGTTGCATGTTTCTTAATAATATACCTGTTCATTATATTACTACAAATACTTCTAATATATGAAGCGACCCATTCATATTTATTTGATTTACTTCAAATTATTTGAGTATGCACATAGCAATAATTGGCTGGGCCACTTAAGAATTTTCTAGTTATTTATTTTCTATTTTTCTTGTGAGGAGTCACAAAAGCCACTTTCAGAAAGTTTCCATTGCTATATTCTCGTCAGCTCTGAGAAAGTATTTCAGTCTCATTTTTATATTATACCTATTAATAATTGCATGTTCATTCAAATTCTGGTGTTCTTTAGACCTATCTCTCATTTTCTGTGTGTATTTTGAACTTTGTTGCTTCAAGAGTCCTGGTGCTGTATATGATAGTTAATTAGCAAACATTTTCTCTTATAAATTTTTCTTTTTTTCAATTTGTGGCTGTACACACACAAATTGTATTATGATGTCCAGCTTGCCATTTTTCTTCTTTTTGGACTATTTTTAGTGAGTGTAATATTAATTAAAGCAATGCCAATTGAATATTGTGAAGGAATCCATCTGTATTTTTCTTCAAATATGTCATTGTTTTTGCTTTTTCCATTTAGATCATGAGTCAAAGTTAGTTTGCATTAATTTTCACAGGTTATTGTGTAACAAGCTAGCTTCTTTATTTTGTACATTTAAATATAACTTCCCTTTTATATCTGTTAAAATACCTGAATCAATCTTAGATATTTCTCCATATATGAATGAATATTGGTGGATATTTTATTTTATTTAATTTATCTCTGTACCTATCAATATAGAAATACAATATCTTAAGTTCCTGTACCTTTATAATATATTTGAAATCGTCAACGGTAGACATTTAATTCTGTTTCTTATTTTCAAATTATGCTAGTTTTTGATAGTATCTTAAATTTTGTAACATAACATAATAAAGTTATATTGTGTTTGTGTGTTTAGAGTGTTGCTTAATATTTTTAAGGATAAAAGTTTAATACTTTGAGATTATAACAATTTAATCTGGGATGGTAAGATGTCCTTCATTCAGCTGTGTCTATTTTAGTGTGATTCCAATATCTCAGGACTTAATATCTGTGTGTTTTACTTTCATACAGGCCAGAATGAATAATCTATTTATATTTATTAGTTTTATCCCAGTATACCTTGGAATGGGATATTATTTGGGAATTTGATCTATAATAGTTGCTGCAGTTAATTCAGAACAACTTTAAGAATCAGATAAAGAAACTCAAGGAGGTGGGAACACAGGGGCAAGGCATGACATACCACAGCAAGAAGTCAGAAATCTGCTGGACAGGAAGAGGATTTTCATATGAATCCAATATAGTCAACAGTTTTGTCTTTGACAATTACTCTTACAATATGCTGTAAAACACACCACTATTGACATTGATCAGGAAAAGTTTTATTTTGTGTGTTCTCGTGTTCTTGGACTTTTGTGTATATGTGTGCATGTGTGTGTGTGTGTGTGTTCATATATGCATGCATGCGCAACTGTGATTTATCACCGTGGATCAGGGAAGCTACAGACAATGGCTGTGACCATTAAACAAGTGTTGTCATATAATGGTAGTCATTAGTGATGTTCCCAGCATTGGTTTCATGTATCTTATGATACATGTTCTCCAAAATTTTATTTTTATTCCTCATTTTTATTTAATATTCTTCTATAGAATTATTCAACTATCAAAGGTAATAGTTTTAAAAAGTTGATTAGTTTAGTAATAAATTCTATTACATTTGTTAACAATTTCCATCAAATTTTCTGTATATTCTCACTCTTCTACCCACCACTGTCAAATTCCCTCCTCCATAAAGTCTCTTTCTCCCAGTATTTTGTTTTGTTTTGCTATTTGAACAGTTCAATAAGCATTATCCCTAAGACAAATATTCTGAAAATAACAGAGTTACAGTAAACTACAGACTGTACTTTGAAAGTAAAGGAAGCAATGTTCTGCTTGTCTGTCATCTAGTAGATAGATATTCTGTAACTGAACATGTTACATGTACCAATACTTTAATGTTTCTCAAAGGGATTGATTCTGAAAGTTCACAGATTAGACATTCAAATAGTTTCCATTTATTTTGAAGGCATGAAAGTATATCTGAGTGATTTAAATTCAACTCAGCTTAAAAATTTCCATATAAATAACTATTCATGTATCATTAAATTATTAATAACAAGAATATTGATATATCAAATTAATATCTTCAATCCAGGATGATCTTGACTTATTGCTGAGTAGTAAATAAGAAATGGATTTTTGCTAAGTGTAATTCCCATGTAGGATACCCATTGTAAGCAAAACATCTAATTTCATAATTGAACTATATAAGAGAATCTTTGGTTTTAACAGTGCTGAGATAGCCTTTGTAAAACAATTCAGTGGCTTTCAAGAAAGACATATTATTTTAATTCTGTGTATGCAATAAGAAGAAATAGGCTTTACATTTTTCTCTTTAATTACTTTTTGTTGAGTTTGCTTAGACTTAAGAACATAGAATTATAAATATGTCCATGTTTTTAACTTTTGCAATTTATTAGTATGTAACTTGAAGTCAGCGTTTGGTTTAATTTTCTAGATTTAAAAACCCTAAGACAATGCATTAAAACAATCTTAATTAGAAAGCATTTTGGCTGAGAACCTCAGAACATTATATGAGATTGTGAAATTTAAAAGTAGATTTAGCAACATAAAGTAAGGAAAGGTTTATAAAATTGAATATACTATTTTGTAGGTGTTATTTAACTGTATACAGATATCTTTAAAATCTTAGCCCATAGCATATTTGCATTTTAAGATACAAACTAATTTATCATCAGGCAAAATATTCTGATACATATGATTCAAACTATTATTTTTAGTCTATGAGAATTTTGTGTATGTGTACATTGTGATATTACCATATACAGTGAACATTTTTCTTCTTCAACTTCCTCCAAAGCTCCCAAGCCTGCCTCTATTCAAATCTCGGGCTATCTCTTTCTCATTCTCTTATTGCTTTTCCTATTCTTTTTGGAACTCCAGTGAGTGATTTTTCTTTGTCTAAGTGTTTGACGTTATCTAATGGACCGTGGGAAACTTAACAGTGGCTGAATTCTCCAAGAATGATTCTCCCATCTGACGCAAGTATTAGTGGTAATTCTTCCATATAAAATAAAGTTTTGAGATCACAGACCTCGTCTATATATGGATTTTAGTGTGATAGATCATGTATAGGTCTTGTGCAGGTAACTACAGCTACTATGAGTTCATTAGAACATTAGCTATGTTAGTCCAAATGACAATGGACCAGAGCTCTACTCCATATCCTCCAGCTCTTTCATTCTTTCTGCTTTTCCTTCCATGACGTTGCCTAAGCCTTGAAAAAAGATTTTGTGTTATTAAAGATGTCTCAATTAAAGCTGAATATTCCATCTCTTCTTCATTCACATCATTTTATTTATCAGATTTGTAAATGTATAAATGTTGAAATAATGAATTAAATGTTCTAGACAATGAAATATTTTAAGAAAACAAAGAGAAACAGTATGGTGTTAGGAGCCGCGGCAGAGCTGGCAAAGTCCGCCATCGCTAGGTGGCGCTGTCAGCCATAATTCTTCCTAGTAAACAAATAAAGTGCGCATGTGCCATGTAAAGCCCGCCAAGGCTAAGCCCATCCCACGGCGTTTGGCGCGCTACGAGTTTACGGCCAATCAGAGATGATTACGCCGCTCTAGGGTATATAAGGGTTTTTCCCAGGGCTGGGAGGAGTCTTCTTCTACCACCATTTTGGTTTATGGGAATAAACGTGTTTCTACGGAAGGATTCTGGTGTGTATGTGTGTGTGCATGTGTGTATGTTTCTGCCGGCGAGACCACTACGCGCGCGCCCCGCACATTTGGTGCCGAAAAACCCGGGAGAATTCATCATCGCCGGCGCTGTTTCGAGAAGACCCTCCACTCACGCGTGGAGTGAATCCAGAACCGTATGACGGGGTAATGTTCTCTGAGAGATAATGTTTGGTCTTGATTTTTTTCGTCTCCCTCCCCAGACAGTGCTGGTACTCTTCCTTCTGGTTTTACAGGATGAGAAAAGCCGCTTGGCGGGCTGGGGAGAGGTAGACAAATTACAGGCCAACAGATCAGAAACAGAGAAAGAAAAAAAGCGCTTGGGAATTCAGAAAGGAAAAGAGAAATTTAAGAAATCAGGCCTCCCCAAAAATCAATTCACGGGGATGATAGATGAGAGGAAAAACACTCTTGGGAGAGAAAGGAGGGAAGTAAGCCTCAGAAAGAGATCTCTTTATCCGGTAAAGGAAGTGCTGGGGCGTGATAGCTCTGGGTCGGAGGAGATGGCTCCCTCAGAGGACTCAGATGGAGAGATAGATGAGGAGGAAGATGCCAGCCAGATGGCGGCCGACGCCGCGAGATCGAGTGCTTGGGTTAATGACGGTTAATTAGAAACTGTGTTTGCAAGAAAAGTGTTTGGGAGAGAAAAGGAATTAGAAAGCAGGGTATTGAAGTGTTAAAATAACTACCCGCTACATCTCCAATGAACGAGATGAAAAGTTACATTTTAAATATGAGAGAGAGAGAAAGAGTTTTAAAAAATACAGGTGCCCTCTCTCTGAGCTGTGTCAACAAAAAAGAATGAAAAGGCTATTTCAGAGTTCATCTAGAAACAGAGAATTCGGGAGACGTCTTGAATTTCTCTGTAGCTCCTAGAAGTTCTTTGTGTACGTCCTTGGCGCGCTAATGTCCACGTGTTTGTGTTTGCTTTTTGTTTCATTGTCTAAATGTTCTGTGTTTGTTACGTGTTCAAAAAGAAAGATCGTTAAAACTGCTTGATCCAACCTTTGGGAGCTAAAAAAGGTCTTTTCAGGAATTGAGGTTGACATAAGCTGCTTTTAAAAGAGACCAGCAGCATTTTGGGTTTTATAAGGAAGCTAAGAGTCGTTTTGTCCTAGAAAAACCTCTGTGACAAGGTGCTTTTCTCTTGAAATTACAGCTAGAAAGACAAGAAATTTTGTTTGATCTAAAAATAAGATATATAGCCATTTCATTGTTGTTTCGGATTGGTTTTAAAAGTATAAAAATGTTCTACATGTCTTGGTTATAGACTATTGGCTTAAATTATTGGGTGTAATTAAAAATTTACAACTTTGATAACGAAAGGTGGCGTGGAACTAGCTCAGTGTTGGAGTCGTTCAGAAACCAGGTATATAGAAAGTAAGATTTTAGACCAATGTCTCTTCAATGAGATTAAAAGCTGCTTCATGCATTCATGTGTAGAGAATTAGCAGCAAAACTTTGTAGCATAGGGGTGGTCTGCTTGGTGTTGATTTTAGAGAAGATAGATTGTTTAAATTGGTTTTGCTTTTGCTTCTCAAAATTAATGGTTACACGCTAATGTTACAAAAGATATTTAAAAATTTAGTTAAACTGCCAGTATTCCATTGGCTACAGTTGGCAGTTGTAATCTTGAGTTTAAAATTTTTTTTTTGATTCGCCCATGTTATAGAAAGGGGGGGACAGCAGGTAGAGTTAAATAAAAATATTTATAACAAGTTGTGATACAGTACTGGCCTGCTAGAGATTAAGAACGTTTACATTTAAATTAAGACACACAGACTGAGATCTTAACGTGCTTGTAAGACAAGGTCAGTGTGATGTTAATCAGGTTAAACTGCCCACACAGCCCTCAAATCATACAAGCAAAGACAGACTTAGATACTTGTCTTTGCAATGAAATTGCACCCTCATACAATCAGGGTCTGGCCATAACTACACAGAGCCTTAGAGATGGGGAGTGTTTTAAATGTAGAAATTTAGATAGTTTTTAAAGTGACTGTCCCAGGAACAGAGACTTAAACAACAGCCAGGTGACCAAGGTTACCTGACACACCTGTCCTTGGTGCAAGAAGGATAATCCTTGGGCCAGGCCTCAGGATATAGGCCAAGATTAAAACATTTACATTTAAATTAGACTATAACAGAGTAGTTGAGACAGGAACTTAGATTTCAGACATTCCTATTGTCCTGTCCCGCCTCAAAAAGGGTGTTCTCTAGAATTTGTTTATTGCCTTGCTTGTTCCTTAGGGAGGTGTCAGCCTCAGACTCAAAAGAAATTCAAAACAGCTTTTGGGCCAGGCCAAAATTGTTGAGTGTAATAGGAAACAAAATGGCCTTGGTTCCTCTGATGTGTATTAGGTCTTATCAGTAACTAAAAACCTAATCTTAAATTAATAATTAAAAGAAAAAGGGTTTTAAAAGATTGATAGATACTGGGGCTATTTGGCAATTATTAGAGGACAAGATTGCCTTCAGCTTGGCTTTATTTGATACTTCACTCAGCTAAAAAGAGTTGGTTATTCAATTAATCAAAAAACACTAGGGCCAGGCAGTGGTGGCACACGCCTTTAATCCTAGCTCTTGGGAGGCAGAGACAAACAGATTTCTGAGTTCAAGGCCAGCCTGGTCTACAGAGTGAGTTCCAAGACAGCCAGGGCTACACAGAGAAAGTTCAAATTTAAGATTTATAAGACTAATGGGGCACTACAGCCTGACTTGCCTACTCCAGCTGCCATTCAAGTAAATGCATATAAAAAATTATTATAGATTTAAAAGAGTGTTCTATACAGTTCCTTTACCTCCTGGTAAAGGTGAGAGGTTTGCATTAAGTGAAATTGCTTGTGATTTTTGAGAGCCCATGAAGCCATTCATAAAAAAAGCTTGCCTCAAAGAATAATTAATGGCCTTAAAAAATTTGTTGTTGCTTTAATACAAAAGGTTAAAGCGTTTAAATCTCTCAGTATATATTATTATTCATTGTATATTTTATTGGCTGATCTCTCTAAAGGAGTTTTTCTACAAGCCTTTGCTCTAGTATAATGAGCTTTAAGATTTTAGAGTACTTGTTGCTCCAGAAAAGTGATTCTCAAAAGTTGTTAACAGAGATTAATTGGCTAAAACCTCATTTTCAGCTTGACAGGCCAAAAGAAATGGTCAAATAAAAGGACATCTTGACCGGACAATGAAAAGGTCCAGATTCTATTTTAATAAAAGCCAGGGGAGCGGTCTGTGTGTTTCCACAGGAAGAAGACAATCCATTTTGGTTACCAGAGCGGCTGACACGGCGACTCGCGATACTGGAAAGTGACACCCAGACAGACCCTCCAGGCTCTGTTGACAGCCCTTGTACTGATCCAAGGGATACAGGTTCCTAGTATTTTTGTTTATTTTATCAAATTCCACCTTTAAGAATTGTCCCAATAAAACCTGCTGGATGTCCCAGTGTTGGAACTCTAAAGATTCACTCGCACTATGGTTGCCAGAGTCACGCGATGGGTTCCCATCCCCGTGGAGACTCCTTCCACTTTGTCATTATTTAGACAAAAAAGAGATTTTGGTATAACTGCAGCCATAGTGACAACGATATTAATTAGTGTCGTTACCGCCACTGCCACTGAGATTGCTATGTCAACTTCTGTTCAGGTGGGCACTACCCCCAATTGTCAGCCACGGTGGCAGAGACTGTTAACCTTCAAACCTCCGCCAGTACCCTACTAAAAGGCGGGCTAATGATCCTTAATCAACGCCTTGATTTAGTGAGAGAGAGATTAGATATCCTCTTTCAACTAGCCCAATTCAGATGTGAGAGAAAACTGGGTACACTTTACATCACCAGTGTACAGTATAAAAACTTTACTCGTGTAACTAATCTGTCCAGAAAATTGTTTCAGTATCTTACAGGAAACTGCTCAGAAAACTTCAGTGAGACACTCAGAAAATTGAGAGCAGCTGTGGTGAACATCAACTCGACGCACGTGGATCTGTCCCTGACTGAGGGACTGTCCTCCTTTCCTTTTCTTCCCTTTTTTAAGTGGGTGGGAGTAGGCCTGTTTGGTTTACCCTAGTTGCGGATTAGTATTCATCTTTGGTTGGTTTGCAAACTCAGAGCTCAACATAATCTTGACAAGGCTATTTTTGCACAGGCGCTTCCAAAGTACTAGGGGCTTCCCCTGCAGTGTGGTTATCACTGCCTCAATTATAAGCAGTCTCCCCCCCACGAGTAGTGGTGCTAAATGTTAGGCCATCAGCGTTGCACCCCAGAACATTTGCCCTTTACACTGGGTCAGTGAGGAGTCTTGGCCTGGCTGATTCTTGTCTGTATAGCTGTGGTACCTGAATTTTGAGACAAACAGCCCTTGCACCCCTAGGAGATGACTCCATTGCACAGGGATAGGTGTTTGCATCTCTTTCTGTTCCCCTTAGCCCTTGCACCCGGAGGACTTGTTTCCATTGCACCTGGTAGGGTAAGGGAGACGGTTTTAA
Source organism: Grammomys surdaster (assembly GCF_004785775.1). Taxonomy (NCBI): domain Eukaryota; kingdom Metazoa; phylum Chordata; class Mammalia; order Rodentia; family Muridae; genus Grammomys; species Grammomys surdaster. The sequence goes on from NW_021604577.1 coordinate 6,568,647, forward strand.
ACTGTTGGTTCTTTGATCGCTTATTCCCCCAAGATGGAATTTGCTTGATCAGGCCTTGGGTTTGAGTCATAACTGGTACCATACTAGACAGGCCAAGGGCAGTCAGTTAGATTACTCCATCCTTTTGTCTCCAGGCCGGCTGTCAATTGATCCCAACGACGGGAATAAGCTGATCTCATATGCCAGAGGTATACCACGAATGGTGATATTACCCGGTGACAGGCATTACGAGTGGCCACAACCTGGGGCACACATTCTGAGAATGCCAGGTGTGGGTGCGTGACCCTCGTAGCCTAGCCAGAGAGCTCACCATTCTTTGGTGCTGGCTGGGGAGAAATGTCAGTCAGCCTAGACACGGGACATTGACCAGTGCCTGTTTAACAAAACAAAAAAGAAATAGCCAGTAGACAGATTCCTCAGCCGCTGTACCCAAGGGCTTCTGGTAAAGACACCCTGTAAAGCCTCAAACATTTCTATACACAGTCCCTGCCCACTAAGGTGTTCGTTCCACGGATAGAAGGTCTGGTAAGTCAATAACGGAGTGGACGGATAAGTCTCGGCCACCTAAGACAGGGCAGCCTCGGGTGGGGAGGCTGACCCCGTGACGGGTAAGAGTTTGAGCACCGCCCTCTAAAGAGACTCAGACCCGCCGTGAGACCCCCAAATATGGGAGTTACGTAACCTTCCCAGGGACCTTTACCACCCTCTGCTTTTAAAAACAAAAAAAAGGGGCAGATGTTAGGAGCCGCGGCAGAGCTGGCAAAGTCCGCCATCGCTAGGTGGCGCTGTCAGCCATAATTCTTCCTAGTAAACAAATAAAGTGCGCATGTGCCATGTAAAGCCCGCCAAGGCTAAGCCCATCCCACGGCGTTTGGCGCGCTACGAGTTTACGGCCAATCAGAGATGATTACGCCGCTCTAGGGTATATAAGGGTTTTTCCCAGGGCTGGGAGGAGTCTTCTTCTACCACCATTTTGGTTTATGGGAATAAACGTGTTTCTACGGAAGGATTCTGGTGTGTATGTGTGTGTGCGTGTGTGTATGTTTCTGCCGGCGAGACCACTACGCGCGCGCCCCGCACAGTATGGAATATATTTTGACCATGAAAAGAATAATTTTCTTAATTTAGAATTTTGGAGATGCTGAAATCTGAAGTTTAACTTATTCTGAATGTTTTCAGAGAAGTGCTGCAACTGCCCTTGTCTATATAAAGAATATAATGGATCCATTTGAAGATGAAAGTCAGCAAACTTACTGGTTGCTTCTTACAGACATTTCCTTGAGACTTTGACGGCTGAGTTTTAACTTCTTCCTAAATTCTGTGCAGTGTTTATTGGATCCAAAAGTGGATACAACTTGAAATTAATTTATTAAATTCTCTGAGTTCAACAATATTGTTTTTAAGTTGTATCTAGTTAGAAGCTAGTTTTTGCTGCTTAGTTCCTTAGCTACCAAAAAGACTGATTCTTTGAGAAGGGAGCTACCATTTACTTAAGCCAATGTTTCTCATTTGGTGATAAAAATACTTGAAAAGCATCTCAACAAAAGCTGATATACTATAAAACATCTAATGCAGCAAACAAGGTAAGATGTGAGTTACTACATGGGCTACAATTGAGTAGAATCTGGAACTTGAAGCTATATTGAGAAAATTAAATCTGCAGAAAGACACCCTAAAGTAAGCATTTTGTAAAGTAAGCAGCTTGTAAGAAAGCTTCTCATATTGCATGCAACCATCAAGAAGTCATGATGTGGTTAAAGATTTATCCAAACTGTATTCATGGAAACAGTGCCAGTTCTTAAAAATGTTTCTGATTGTTTTGTTTTAATCCACTGAAACATATCTGTGAACACTAAAATTAAACTACAAAGTGAGCCATTGGAAACTTCTGTTTTTCTTTCTGTTTCATCATAGTGATAAGAATGACAAACCTATAAGGGATAAGTAAATTTCATAAATTCAAGTGAAATAAACTCTCATTCTCATGTGCTTCACATTTAGTAACTAGATATCTGTGTACGTACATATTTCTCTGTAACACTGAAGGTGATTTGAAGAAACTTTCCTTTCAGTTCTCATAATTCAGTATGTTGTTATAAGAATATAGTTGCCATTCAGCATAATTAAAACACCTTGAAAATCAAACTTAATAAAATGAATAACTTCACAATATAATTTAATGTCAGGTTATATTCAGTTCTGTCCATTCTAAGGAATTTTTGTTGTTTTAGTTTCTTTATACCATCTAAGTAAAAAAATAAAATGAGCTGCTTTCACAGAAAAAGTCACACACAGAGAGATGAAAAGAAAAACAAACAAACAAACAAAAAAACCCACAAACACTACAGAACCAATAAATGTCTGACAAAGAAGTAGGGTCTGAAGTTGCTTTCAAGGGCACTCTTCAGGTGGAATTGGAAGGTTTGTCCTGATTTCTCATGATCAATTGATGACATGTTAATATTCACTCTTTATGCCAATTTATTAAATATTGAACTTACAATGATCTATTTTGGAGAGTAGAAACCCAAAGATATATTCAAATGAAGACATTAAATTAAATGAGGAATAAGTTGTTAAAGAAATATTATAAAAATATCAGGTGAGATTGTATGGAGAATTTACTCTAAATGATCCAATGGAGTATGTAAAATAATTCTCTGTAGTGTGAACAGTTAGCTACAGAGTTAATGAAAAATAGAGTCCCAAGATGAGAAAAGCTAAAGTGTAGACTAGGATAAGGAATATGAGGATAATTTATCTTTATCTTGGGAGAAAGGGAAGTAGTCACCTGGTATAATCACATGGTATCATAGTTAGTGTTTCCATTGCTCTGAAGAGACACTTTGACCAAGGCAAGTCTTATAAAAGAAAGCATTTAATTGGCCCAAGCTTACAGTTTCAGATGTTTAGTCCATTATCATTATGGCTGGACAGCTTGTAGGTAGTCATGGTGCTGGAGGAGCTAAGAGTTCTACATCTTAATCAGAAGGCACCCAAAAGGAGACTCTCTTCCACAGGTGCCAAGAAAGGGTTCTTTTCCACACAGAGCAAAATATGAGCACTAGAATACCTCAAAGTCCACCTACAGAGTGATATACTCTCTCCAACAAGGCCACAACTAATTCAGCAATGCCATACCTCTTAATGGTGCCACTACCCATGGGCTAAGCAAATTCAAATCACTGTACATGGTTTAATATTAGACAATTCATAATAAATTATCACTCACAAGCACATTTATAGTAGCATTGTTCAATGAGTCTTTTCTATGCTAAGAAAATATGCTGAGAAATATGTATAAAACTCTACAAGTTGCCTGTACTAAGGAGAATAACTTTGATGCATTTTACACTTATCTAAAGAGAGATTTCATAGTATCTCTTGTTTTAAAATAGAACTGAGAGGTGTCAACACAGATCTCACTGTGAAATTCATAGAGGACATTGAGAAAATGATCGTCCACTTTAACCCCTTTGGAAATATAAAATTAACATTTAAAATGAACTACAAGAGGCTAGATAGCACATGAGATACTAAAATCTATTTTATAACTAGAGAAGCAAAATGAGCAATGCGTGTGCACCCAAAGAAGCCAGAAGAAGCAGAAGAAAGTAATTGCAATTTGGATGGCTACACAGTTAATATATCAAAAACAATAAATTATGTATGATGTACATTACCATATATGACATAAACAATTACACACACACAACTCTTAGATAAAGAAAAGGCTAATAAATGGAATTATACTGAAGAATAGAATAGAATATAGCTAGAGAGAATTCTAAAGAAAGTAGTATAATATCATATGCTTATGATCGTAGTACATAACATATTGAAGCAGAGAGATAACAAGTTAGTTGCTGGACTAGCCTACAGAATAAAATTCTTAATGTACAAAACAGATATTGTATCTCCTATGTATGCATATTTGAACATATATGTGAGGATAAATATTGTACTCAAGTAAAATAGATTTATACAAATAGAAAACAAAATATACAAATGTAAATATGCATGGAATAATATTAAATATTTCTTTTTTTTTTAAAGATTTATTTATTTATTTTATTAGTACACTGTCGCTGTCTTCGGACACACCATAAGAGGGCATCCAATCTCATTACGGATGGTTGTGAGCCACCATGTGGTTGCTGGGATTTGAACTCAGGACCTCTGGAAGAGCAGTCAGTGCTCTTAACCGCTGAGCCATCTCTCCAGCCCAATATTAAATATTTCAAGTTAAAATTTTTGAAAATCTAATTCTAAATTTGAGTATGACTTTTTTCTTGTAACTAATCGTAATTGTCTATAGAAAATACAAAAGGAAGTATGAATAGCTTGTCTTAATTAAACATATATATATATATATATATATATACATAGATTTATATACACTATAAGTTATACACACATACACATATATGTGTTTAATTCTAGAAGATATTTGTAGATGTAGATGTTTGTTAGATACATATATTGTGGGGATTTTTGATAACTTTGGTCATGAAAATCTATATCTGCATATGAATAATTTTTATTTTACATTTTCTTTTGAGTACATCAATATATGTGGAGGTATATGTTACAAGTCTGTGTGTATGCATAAAAACAAGAGGACATGTAAAAATCTTATGTAGCTGGAGTTAGAGGAATTCTGTGTCAAGTGAATTGGGTGAAGGAAGTGTACTCAGATCCTCCCAAAGAGCATTAAGCATTGTTAAACTCTGAACCATTTCTCCAGCTAATTAATATGTTTAAAGTAATTTGTAGATTAGTGTTTGCATACCATGTTTATTTTTCTCTAAAACTAGAAATCTAAAATTACTATTTTAGTTATTATAATTAATATGTTGCATTATTATGACTTAATATTACTTCATAAGGCAGCCACGAGTATTAATTTGTAATGTGTTATTGACACCCACATAGTTTATGAGAATATAAATATTTCAGAAGGTATGCCAATATAAATAGATTTGTAGTATCAGTGAATTTCAAACTGACGTGAGGTGTTGTTTGAGAACCATATACCAAGAAACAATGGAGGCTAGGAGGTTAGTAAAGTAGGGAGAAGGATGAGTGAGTAACATCCATGGTGCTTGAAAAAGCAACATGGAAACTTATTATTTTATGTTTACACACACACACACATGCAAACACACACACACATACACACACACACACACACACACACAGAGCAGTTTAAATGATGTTGCCCAACATAGGCAATACTGCTTCTCTTAGAAAACTTGTGGCCAAATACAAACCCCAAGCCAAATATAGAGTATCTCACCTCTATGAGACATGTACCACCCAATTTCCTGTGAGCCATCCCAGCAGACTTGAGGTCTGACACATTCTTTTGGAGCTTCAGTTTCCTTCTAGTTCACACCTCTACTTGCAATCCACACTCCAGCCCACATCTCTGCCAACAATTTGGGATGCCTGCTGACACTTGGGGCAAGAGATAACCAGATGGCTAAAGGCAAGCACAAAAACAGAATCAACAAAAGCCAGTGCAATATGGCACCATCAAAACCTAGATTGTCTACTACAGCAAGCCCTGGTGTCTTAGTTAGGGTTTTACTGCTGTGAGCAGACATCACAACTAAGGCAAGTCTTATAACAAACAACATGTAGTTGGGATTGGCTTACTGGTTCAGAGGTTCAGTCCATTATCATCAAGGTGGGAGCATGGCAGCATCTAGACAGGCATGGTGCAGGCAGAGCTGAGAGTTCTACATCCTTATCTGAAGGCTGCTAGTGGAAAACTGACTTCCAGGCAGCTAGGATGAGGGTCTTAAGTCTATGCTCACAGTGACACACGTACCTCCACAAGGATACACCTCCTAATAGAGTCAATTTATGGGCTAAGCATATGCAAACCATCACACCTGTATATCCAATAACACTTGAAGAGCAAGAACATGACCTTAAATCTCATGTTATGAAGATGACAGAGACCTTTAAAGAGAAAATAAATAAATCCCTTAAAAGTACAGAAAAATACAATGAAACAGGTAAAAGAAATGAATAAAAGAAATGAATAAAACTATTTGTTCAAGATCTAAAAATGGAAATAAAAGCAAATATACACACACACACACATACCCCCCCACACAAATACACACACACACACACACACACACACGGAGGCAACTCCAGAGATGGATTATTTATGAAAGAGAACAGGAAGGAACTACAAACACAAGAATCACCAATGGAATATAAATGATGGAAATAGAATGTCAAGCATAGAAGATACATAGAAGAAATTGATACACCAATCAAAGAAAATGTCAAAAGTTTGTAACACAAACATCCAGGTTATTTGGGACATAATTAAAAGACCAAACATAAGACTAATAGGATACAAGAGGGTGAAGAGTCACAGTTCAAAGGCCCAGAAAATATCTTGAATAAAATCACAGAAGAAAACTTCCCTAATGAAAAGAAAGAGATACATACAGATGTGCAAGAAGCCTACAGAACATCAAATAGATTGGAAAAGAAAAAGAAAATTCTCTTGCCATGAACAATCAAAACACTAAATGTACAAAACAAAGAAAGCATATAAAAAGTTGCAAGAGAAAAAGGCCAGTAACATATAAAGGAAGAACTGTCAGAATTACAACTGACTTCTCAACAGAGACTCTAAAAGCCAGAAGGTCCTAGACAAATGTCTTGCAGGGCCTATGGAACCACAGATGTCAGCACAGACAACAATATCCAGAAAAACTTTCAATCACCATAGATGCAGAAACCAGGCAGGCTATTCTGTGACAAAATCAAATTGAAACAATTTTTTTTCAGTAATCCAGTCTCACCGAGGAAACCAGAAGAAAAGCTCCAAATAAGAAGTGTAACTACACATAAGAAAATACAGAAAGTTCTTGTCATGCAAATCTTTCACTTGCTTGGTTAGATTCATACCAAGGCATTTTATATTATTTGTGACTATTGTAAAGGTTATCATTTCCCTAATTTCTTTCTTAGGCTGTTTATCCTTTGAGTTGTGGAAGGCTACTGATCTGTTTGAGTTAATTTTATATCCAGTCACTTTGCTGAAGTTGTTTATCAGGTTTAGGAGTTCTCTGGTGGAAGTTTTGGGATCACTTAAGTATACTATCAAATCATCTGCAAATAGTAATATTTTGAATTCTTCCTTTCCAATTTGTATCCCTTTGACCTCCTTTTGTTGTCTAATTGCGCTAGCTAAACCACCAGTGTGGGAACATGCATGGAGGGACCCATGGCTCCAACTGCATATGCAGTGGAGGATGGCCTTGTTAGGCATTTGTGAGAGAGGAAGTCTTTAGTCCTATGAAGGCTGGATGCCACAGTGTGGGAGAATTCGAGAGCGGGGAGGGGAGAGTGGGTGGATGGGTGGGGGTACACCCTCATAGAGGAGTTGGAAGGGGATGGGAGTTCCTCAGAGAGGGAATGGGGAAAGAGGATAATATATGAAATGCAAATAAGTAAAATATCTAATAAAAAATAAAAATAAAAATAATAAAAAAGCACAGAAAATTAATCATCCACAGTAAAACTAAAAGAAGAGAACATATACATAGTACAATGACCAATATCAACATGACAGTTACCAACCATCATTGGTCATTACTATATTTCAACATCAATAGACACAATTAACCAATAAAAAGATATAGGCTAACAGACTAAATCCTCAAATAGGATCCATTATTCTGTTGCACACAAGAAACATACAGCAGCAACAAAGAAAGACTTTATTTCACATTAAAGTCCTGGAAAAAGGTTTTCCAAGAAACGAGCTTGAGGAGCCATTCAATGTATAATAAATATATATCTAATAATATCTAATAAAACACATTTTCAACCAAAGATTATTAAAAGAGATGTGCAAGGACATGTCACACACATGAAAGTAAAAACTCTCCAAAATGACACCTCAATTCTGAACATCTATGCCCCAAAAGAAAGAGTACCCACATTTGCACAAAAATTTTACTAAAACTCAAATTGCACATCAAACTTACACAATAATAATGGAGAGTTTTCAACACCCAATTCTCACCATTGAACACATCATCGAAACAATCTAAACAGAGAAACACTGAAACTAAGAGATATTATGAAGCAAATGGATTAAACAGATACCTAGAGAACCTTTCATCCCCCCCCCCAAAAAAAACCAATATAGCTTCTTCTCAGCCCCTTATAGAACCTTCTCTAAAAGTGACAATATAATCAGTCACAAAGCAAGTCTCAACAAATATAGAATGATTGAAATAACCGCTTTCACCTTTTAAGAATACCATAGATTTAGGAGAGACTTCAACAACAACAGAAAGCCCACATACTCATGAAAAATGAACAAATCTCTACACAATGATCACTCAGTCAGAGAAAACAAAGAAAGAAATTAAAGACTTTGTAGAATTCAATGAAAATGAGGGCACATTATGTGTGTCCCAAACTTATGGGACACAATGAAAGCAGTGCTAAGAAAAAAGTTCAAGGCACTGAGTGCCTCCATAAAGAAACTGGAGAGATCTCATGCTAGCAATTTAACAGCACACCTGAAAGCTCTAGAACAAAACAAATCAAAATCACCGGAGACTAATAGGCAGGACGTAGTCAAATTCAGAGCTGAATCCATTAGAAACAAAGAGAACAATTAAAACAATAAAAAAAAAAAACCAAGAGCTGGTTCTTTGAGAAAGTCAACAAGATAGGCATACCCTTAACTAACCTAACTAAAAGGAACAGAGATACTATCCAATTAAACAAAATCAAAAATGAAAGGGGAGACATAACAACAGAAACTGGGGAAGTTTAAAAAAATCATTAGGTCTTACTTCAAAAGCCTATACTCCACAAAGTTGGAATAATAAATGAATTGGATAATTTACTAGACAGATACAACTTATCAAGGTTAAATCAAGATCAGGTAAACTGTCTAAACAGTCCTATAATCCTTAAGGTAATAGAAGCATTCAGTAAAGGTATCCCAACCAAAAGAGCCCAGAGCCAGATAGTTTTACTGCAGAATTTTACCACATTTTCAAAGAAGAGCTAATACCTATACTCCTCAATAATAGCCTTCACAATATCCACCTATATTACACAATATCTTGGTGTAAATAGTGAAGCAAGTGGAATGTCTGTATCGCAATAATTTCAAGTCCCCAAAGAAAGAAATTGAAGATATCAGAAGATGAGAAGATCTCCCATACTTATGGATCCATAGGATTAACAAAGTGAAAATGGCCATCTTACCAAAAGCAATCTACAAATTTAATGCATTTCCCATCAAAATTCCAACATACTTTACAAGCCTTGAAACAGCAATTCTCAACTTCATATGGGGAAACAAAAACCCAGGATAGCTAAGACAATCTTGAACAATAAAAGAACTTCTGGAAGTATCACTCTCCCTAATCTCAATCAGTACTACAGAGAAATATTAATAAAAATAATTTAAAAACTTCATAGTATTGGTATAAAAACAAACAGGTTGATCAATGGGATAGAATCAAAGACTCAGAAATAAAATTGCACACTTTTTGATACTTGACTTTCTACAAAGAATGAAAAATTGTACAATGGGAAATAGAAAGATTCTTTTACAAATAGTGATGCCCTAACTGGCAGTCTGCCTGCAGAAGAATCCAAATTTATCCATATTTGTTACCCAGCACAATACTCAAGTCCAAGTGGATCAAGAACCTCAACATAAAATTGAATACACTAAATCTAATAGAACAGGAAGTGTGAAAGAGCCTTGAATGCATTGGTACAGGAGACAATTTCCTGAGCAGAACACTAATGGCTCAGGCTATAAGATCAAGAGTTGATAAAAGAGACTTCATTAAACTGAAAAGCCTCTGTAAGGAAAAGGACACTGTCAATAGGATAAAATGGCAGCATACAGATTGGGAAAAGATCTTCACTAACCTTACATATGAGAGAGGGCAAATATTGAAATATATAAAGAACTCAAGAAGTTAGAACTCAACAAACCAAATAACTCAATTAAAAATGGGGTACAGAACTAAACATAGAATTTTCAACAGAGGAATCTCAAATGTATGAGGAGCACTTAATGAAATGTTTAACTTCCATAGTCATCAGGGAAATGCAAATCAAAATAATCTAGAGATTCTATCTTACACCAATCAGAATGTTCACTATTAAAATCTCAAGAAAAAGTACGTGCTAGCAATGATGTGGGAAAATGGGAACACTCCTCCATTGCTCAGGGAATTGCAATCTTGTACAACCACTCTGGAAATTAACCTGGTGATTTCTTAGAAAGCTGGGAATAGTTCTACCTGAAAACCCAGCTATACTGCACCTGGGCATATACCCAAAATATGCTCCACCATACCACAAGGTTCTACTATGTTCATAGCAGCTTTATTCCTAATACGTAGAAACTGGAAACAACTCAGATGTTTCTCAAGAAAAGAAAGGATACAGAAAAAGTTTTTTGCACAATGAAATACTATTCAGCTATTAAAACAAAGGCATCATGAATTTTGTAGGCAAATAATGGAACTAAAAAATATCATCCTGAGTGAGGTAACCCAGTCTCAAAGGGAAATACATGGTATGTACTCATTTATAAGTAGATATTTGCCATAAATTATAGGATACTCATTCTATACTCGACAGCTCCAAAGAAACTAAACATTAAGGAAGGGCCAAGTAAAGATGCTTGAATCTCACTTTGAAGGGGGAATAAAATAGTAATAAAAGACACAGAGGGAGGGACATAGATGATGGAGGTTATATAGAGAGGAATAGGGAGACAGGAAGAGGGGCAGGAAATTAATTTAAATCTTTACATGGCAGAGGTGTTGAAGTGGAGGGTATCTCTAGGAAGTGCCAGAGATCTGAGCTATAGGAGGTTTCCAGTAGTCAATGCATGTGACCTTAGTTAAGATGCATTACACTGGGAATATGGAACCTGAAGAGGCCACCTCCTGTAACCAGACAGAACATCCAGTGGAGAGATGAGAATAGCAATCCACCCACTAAATTTTGACCCAAAATGTATCCTGTCAAAATGAACTCCAGGGACAAAGATGGAGCAGAGACTGAAGGAATGGCAAAACAATAACAGACCCAACTTGAGAACCATATCATGGGCAAGCACCAATGCCTGGTACTGTTACTGATATTCTGTTATTCTTGCAGACATGATCCTAGCATAACTATCCTCTAAAAGTCACCACCAAGCAATAGACTGAAACACATGTAGATGCCCACAGCGAAACATTGGATGGAGAACAGAAACTTTTATGATAGAGTTGATGGAAGGATCGTCGGCCCGGAATAGGATAGGAGTTGAACAGGAAGACCAACAGAAACAACTAATCTGGACCCCTAGGAGCTATCATAAACTGAGTCATAGACCAAAGAGCATACATGGGATGGACAGAGACTGCAGGCACACATGTAGCATATGTGTAGCTCAGTCTCCATATGGGTCTCCAAATAAATGGAGACATATCTGTCCATATAGTTGTTGCCTATCTGTGGAATCTGTTTCCCAAGATGGCTGCCTTGTCTGACCTTAGTGGAAGAGAACGCACTTAACGAAGAGACTTGATATGCCACAGCTGGGCATATCTAAGGGGCCCTCTCCCTCTTGGAGGAAAAGAAGGAGGGGAGACACTCTGCACGCATCACTGGTAGGAGAGGCCAGCAATAGGGATGTAAAATAAGAAGGAAGAAGAGGAGGAAGAGGAGAAGGAGGAGGAGCAAGAACAAGCACAAGAAATAAGAACAAGCACAAGAAATAAGAACAAGAACAAGAACAAGAACAAGAACAAGATCAAGAACAAGAACAAGAACAAGAACAAGAACAAGAACAAGAACAAGAACAAGAACAAGAACAAGAACAAGAACAAGAACAAGAACAAGAACAA
>NW_021604577.1:6580580-6599951 GCF_004785775.1 Grammomys surdaster
AACAAGAACAAGAACAAGAACAAGAACAAGAACAAGAACAAGAACAAAGAACAAGAACAAAGAACAAGAACAAGACGAATATCTTGCCTCTACTATTCATCAAGGGGGAGTCATAGCAATGCCCCCATCAATTTGAGGCTATTGTAATGATTCTTTTTTTCATTTTTTATTGGATATTTTATTTATATTTCAGAAGTTATCCCCTTACCCCATTCCCCCTGCCCAAGAACCCCCTATCTCATCCCCCCTCCTCCTGCTTCTCTGCAGATATGCCCCTACCTACCCCTTACCACCTCCCCACCCTCGAATTCCCCCCCACACACACACACACAGCATTCAGCCTTCATGGGACCAAGGATCTCCTCTCCAACCTATGCCCAACAGGGCCATCCTCCTTTACATATACACCTGGAGCAATGGATTCTTCACTAAGTGCTCCCAGGCTGGTGGTTTAGACCCTGGGAGCTCTGGTTGGTTGCTATTGTTGCTCTCTTCATGGGGCTGCAAACCCTTTCAGTCTTCACTCTAAATCCTCCACTGGGAACCCCTTGATCAGTTCAATGGTTATCTGTGAGCATCTGCCTCTGGATATGTGAAACTCTGGCAGACCTCTATGAACATACCTATATCAGGCTCTTGTCAGCATGCACTTCCTGATATCCAAATCAGCTTCTACCTTTGGTGACTGCATATGGGATGGGTACTCAGGTGGAATGCTCTCCAGACAGCCCCCCCCTCAGTTTCTGTCCGACATTTTGTCTCCATATTTGCTCACTTGAGTATTTTGTTATTCCTTCTATGAAGGATCGAAGTGCCCAGCTTTGTCTTCCTTCTTCACGAGCTTCGTGTGGTCTGTGAGTTGAATCTTGGGTATTTCAAGGTTCTGGGCTAATATCCATTAATCAGTGAGTGAATACCGTGTGTGTTCTTTTGTGATTGGGTTACCTCACTCAGTATGATATTTTCTAGTTCCACCCATTTACCTAAGAATTTCTCGAATTCATTGTTTTTAATAGCTGATATTCCATTGTGTAAATGTACCACATGTTTTGTATTGATTACTGTTGAAGGACATATGGGTTCTTTCCAGCTTCTGGCTATTACAAATAAGGCTGCAATGAACATATTGGAGCATGTGTCCTTATTATATGTTGGAGCATCTTCTGGGTATATGCCCAGAAGTGGTATAGCTGGGTCTTCAGGTAATACTATGTCCAATTTTCTGAGGAACTGCCAGACTGACTGGCAAAGGGGTTGCAGCATCTTACAATGCCACCAACAATGGAGGAGTGTTCCTCTTCCTCCACATTGTTGCCAGCATCTACTCTAACCTGAGTTTTTGAACTTGGCCATTCTGACTGGTGTGAGATTGAATCTCAGGGTTGTTTTGATTTGCATTTCCCTGATGACTAAGGATGCTGAACATTTCTTTAGGTACTTCTTGTCCATTCGAGTTTCCTCCGTTGAGAATTCTGTGTTAAGCTCTATACATCATTTTTTAATAGGGTTATTTGGTTGTCTGGAGTACTAGAAAGTTAAACAGGCTGAAAAAGAAATTAGGGAAATGACACCCTTCACAATAGTCACAAATAATATAAAATACCTTGGTGTGAATCTAACCAAGCAAGTGAAAGATCTGTATGACCAGAAGTTCAAGTCTCTGAAGAAAGTAATTGAAGAAGATCTCAGAAGACAGAAAGATCTCCCATGCTCATGGATTGGCAGGATTAAATAGTAAAAATGGCCATCTTGCCAAAAGCAATCTACAGATTCAATGCAACCCCCATTAAAATCCCAACCCAATTATTCACAGAGTTACAAAGACAAATTCTCAAATTCATTTAGAATAACAAAAAACCCAGAATAGTGAAAACTATTCTCAACAATAAAAGAACTTCTGGAGGAATCACCACCCCTGACCTCAAGCTGTACTACAGAGCAATAGTGATAAAAACTGCATGGTATTGGTTCAGAGACAGGCAGGAAGATCAATGGAATAGAATTGCAGCCCCAGAAATGAATCCACACACCTATGGTCACTTGATCTTTGACAAAGGAGCTAAAACTGTCCAGTGGAAAAAGGACAGCATTTTCAACAAATGGTGGTGGTTCAACTGGAGGACAACATGTAAAAGAATGCAAATCAATCCAGTCTTATCTCCTTGTACAAAGCGCAAATCTAAGTGGATAAAGGACCTTCACATAAAACCAGATAGACTAAAACTAATAGAAGAGAAGGTGGGGAAGATCCTTGAATTCTTGGGCACAGGGGGAAAGTTCCTGAACAGAACACCAATGGCTTATGCTGTAAGATCAAGAATTGACAAATGAGACTTCATAAAATTGCAAAGTTTCTGTAAGGCAAAGGACACTGTCATTAGGACAAAACAGCAGCCAACAGATTAGGAAAACATCTTTACCCATCCCACATCTGATAGAGGGCTAATATCAAACATATACAAAGAACTCAAGAAATATTGTAAATATTCCTGATTGTCCACCAGAACTTGATGGTAAGGTGCTATTTCTGAAGATACTACACATGTTCTTAGGACAAGGAGAAATGCATTAGGTTTGATCCAGTAGATAGGTGATTTTTAATTAGCTTTCAGAGTGCTGGAAGTTACCATGAAGGATCTTGGGAGAGAACAGTCATTAATTTACCCAGATGTAATCCCTCAGAGTTATAAAAATAGTTTGTCAAGATATATCCAGTGGTTCAATAATGACATGAATGATAAGTAGATAATTTACATGTTTGTAATCAGTTTCCAGTCTGATTCCAAAGGGAGAGCTTATATCAGAAAGACAAAGCTTAAGAAGAACTTATTATATAGAGAGGTCCTTTTAGATGGTCATCATGAGGTCACTGTTAGTATGAAGGGGCTTTACTTCAATAAATTTGCTTGACCTTGATATTCCAGTGCGAGTAGTAGTATTTCAAAACTTTGTTAGATTAATTAAGCTTAATTCAGGTGATATTCTTTGCCCAATGTTGCTGAATATATTTTTCTACTCAACCTGAGTAGAAAATGTAACATGCATTAATGAATTCTATTTTGTATTACATACAATGATTTTTATAAAATAACCATACATGTTATGACATAGAATTTTGTTAATAACTTTTTTGGAAAATAAATCTGCATTTGTTTCTCTTGCTGATCTGAAATAACAGTGAACAGACTTATACTCTTGTCTGAGAAAAATAATAGTAGCATAGCAGAAAACAATACCTAAGAAATTTAACTTGAGATAAAGCAGGCATGAAACACAGGCAGGTAAAAATATGTATTATAGTCCTAGCCTGGTGGACCAAGAGATTCCTAACAGAATCTGAAAGTCTGCCTGAGACAACAATTTATTTATGGATTTTTTAAAATTTCATGTCCCTAGGTAATTTTTCAATTGAGTTTTCGTTAAGTATCCTTTGGAGAACATGCTAAAAGCATATGATTAGTGTTCAATATGATGTGTTTTGCAAGCAGGAATTGCATCAACAATTCTAATACTCAGCTTATTCTCTACTAACATGAAGTAAAGGTCATACATATGCAAAAACCATCTAAAGAGCATGGGCATACTTTTTTAGCAATTAAAACCAGGTGTTAGGTATTATGGCACACATCAATACTCCAAGTCTCTGAGAGTCAAAGGCAGGCAGACTGGTTAAAATCTGTGGACAGTCTTTTCTACATAGAAAATTCTAGGCCAGTGAGGGATTCACAGAAAGGCCAGATGTCATAAAAACAATAAATATAAAAAATAAGCAAATATAAAAATATTAAAGCAGAAAGAGTCATGGGAAGCTATTTATATATGAATATGTAGAAGAATAAATATGTGAAGAGATTTTCTTAACAGTTCAAGGATACATTTCTATTGATTTCTACTCAAAAATTTGTATCTTGTTGTATTAATATTTATTTTTGTCATTAATTTATGTATTTACTTCCTCTTCCTCCTGTCATACCAGTTTCATGCTCCTCTTCCCTCCCTCCTTCCCCATTTCTTTTCCCTTCAGAGAAGGTGAGGCATGCTTGGATCTGCCTTGATAAAAGAAGTTGCAGTAGGTGCATCTTCTATTGTGGTTAAACAAGGCAGCCCAGTTATGGGAAAGGAATCCAAATGCAGGTAGCAGAGTCCGAGACTGCCCTTGCTTGTGCTGTTATGAGACCCACATGAAGTCCAAGCTACAAGTCTGTTATATATATATGTAAGAGGCCTGGATCTATCTGATGCATGTCTCGGGTTGTGAAGAGATTTTCTTAACAGTTTAAGAATACATTTTTATTGATTTCTAAAAGCTCAGGCTTTTTGAGCCCCTATGGGCCCAGGTTACTTGATTCTGTAGATTTTCTTGTGATGTCCTTGAACTTTTTCCTTTAATCTGTCTTCCCTTTTTTTCCACAAGATTCCTTGATCTCTACCTAATGCTTGTCTGTAGGTCTCTGTGCCTGTTTCCATCAGCTTCTGGGTGTTGCCTTTCAGAAAAAAAAGTTATGTTAGGCTCCTGTGTGAATAATATCAGTAGTGTCAGGAGTGGGTTCCATCTCATGGCATGGGTCTCCAGTTGGGCCAGTCATTTGATGGCATTCTCTCAATTTCTGCTCTATCTTTATCTCTTACACATCTTGTAGACAGAGAATATTTTAGATTGAAGGTTTTGTGGCTGGGTTGCTATCTATATCCCTACATCAGAAGTCTTGCCTAGTTACAGGAGGTGAGCATTTCAGTATTGCTAGTAGTCACTTTGGTGGTTTGAACAGGTTTCTCCCACCCCCCAGAGATTCATGTGCTCGAATGTCCTAGAGAATTGTACTATTAAGAGATGTAGCATTATTGGATCAAGTGTGGTCCTTTTAATGTGAGTGTGTCAATGTGGAGGTGGAGATTTAGGGTTGTATGTATGTTCAAATTCTGCCCACTGTAAGCCACATTTAGTCTCTGCCTAGATTGACATTCAAGTCAAGCTGTATAACTCTTGGCTCCTTCAGCACCATGTTTGTTTGCAAAGCTATCATTTTTTCTGCTGTTACTATACCTCTAAATTTGTAAGCTAGCCCCAGTAAAGTGTTTGCCTTTATAATATTCCTCTTGTTCATGGTGTCTTTTCATAACAATGTAAATTCTAACGAAAGTCATCCCCATAGATTCCTAAGAGTTTCCATTATCCTTACTTTCAGCTTGTCCCCAAGATACCCTCCCACCAAATTCCTAGGTACAATAGCTTAAAGGTATTTAATGTTGCAATTAAATATCTTTCCAGATATAAGAAAAATATTTTATTGACTATTGTTGGAAATGTCTATGAATAGTTTAGTCAATATCTAAATATCTGAATTTGTGTTGCAGTAAAATAATGTTGTTGTTGGGACAGACTCTATGTTCTCTCTCTCTCTCTCTCTCTCTCTCTCTCTCTCTCTCTCTGTGTGTGTGTGTGTGTGTATGTGTGTGTATGTGAGAGAGGGAGAGCGTCTGTGTATGTTTGTTTATTGTTTTTTGTGTATATTTGTGTGTATGTGTGTGTCTTACGGTTTTATTCAACTTGGATTTTATGTCTTGTGTTTTTTCTTTTTTTCTTCCTTCAGAAAGAGAGAAAGAAAACATGAATCTGTGTAGGTAGGGAAGTGGGCAGAAACTAGGAGGAGTTAGGTTAAAAGGAAGAATGAGGTAAAAATAGATGAGAAATAAAGCATAAATTATACTTAAAATCTGCATTTTGCAGATGAGAATTGTTGTTTCAATTTAATTTCATGTATTCTCAAAATTGACCACTAATTGTGAATTTCATTATAAAAAAATGCACTGAGTAATTGTATAACAGGGTTAGATACTAAAAATGAGAAAGACAACGTAACTCACTGCTTAGATAGTTAGTTGCAGGCTATCTTATTGAAAAGTAGTTATATTGAACACCAACAGTGAAATGCATATCTAATCAATAACAGAAGCCACTGTACCCTTGTCAGAACAGAAAACATTTAGAATACAAACAGGGATGACAACATATGGGGAAGGAGCAGGAGGAACTCTCAAGGCTCAATATGGGAATTTAAGATTCTGTAATCATTTTGTAAGAAACTATAATGGTTTCTTACAAATGTTTACTCTCCCTATGTGATTCAATATTCAAACCTAGTTCATAACATTTATGCAAAGTAGCCGGAAGTGAATATCCACACAACACCAAAAAAGTGGACGGATACTTTTAGCAAAAACTTAGAAATAGCAAAGACAGCTTTCAGGAAGAATGGGTCAGTCAATGTAGATGTATTCTTATAATGATATACTGTTTAGCACTAAAATTTAATAACCTGGCAAGATGGTAAGCCATAGAAGGGACAGGTAAGTATGCATAGCTGCATAAAAGAAGCAATTCTGCAATGATTACATGGTGTTTTATTTCACCTATATGACTGTTTAGAAAGTGAATATAGCACATTAGAGTGTGCCTGGAGTTATAGGAGAAGGCTCAATAGGTAGAACACATAATACAGAAGTCTTTTGAACAGTAAGCTTATCTATGTTATAATATACTGATGGATAGATGTCTATACACATTTATAAAACTCCAGTGTGTCAAGGATGAACCACAATGTAATCTATAGGCTTTGAGTAACGGCATATCGGTGTAGCCTCATATATTTTAATAGATGTTACACATGAAGAGATTTTTACCAATAGGGAAGCTGTGAATCTATAAGGAAATGATATCTTTGTATAACATTTCTGAGCATTAAGAAGGTCAGAACTGTGGACTTTCTCAACCTTGAAGGAAATAAAAATTTGCCTTAATAGAAATATATGGTTATATTTATTAATTTCATCTAATTCACATATCCTATTTGACTAATATAAAATATATAATATGATTTCCTTCAGACTTTATCAAATAAACTTGGTATTGTTTGCTTTTCTTCTTATGTTTCATTCTGTATTGATCTCCTTCTCCAGTTACCATTTAGAGCACCTTACTGTCACTTCATTTTCAAACTCATATGACATGTATTCTACTATTCCCCTCACAAGATGCTCCACTTATGGTTCCCGTATTATTTTCTGTTTATTCAATGTTTTAAACACACATATGAGGATATTTCTTTCTGAGTTCTGGTTACTTCACTCAAAGCAATCTTTTCTAGTCAGCACATTTACCTGAAAATTTCTTGGTACCATTATTCATTACAGATGGATAGTATTCAAATGAGTGTATGTACTTCATTTTCTTTTCCTATTTTTCTGTTGACGGACATTGAAGCTTTTTCCATTTCCTGGATATTGTTGAGCATTTAAAGCTATTTTATAATCCTTCAAGGAATGGAATATTTTTATATTAACCTAATACATAAATTATGCATATATTTATGTTGTAATATTTTTATATTAACCTAATACATAAATTATGCATATATTTATGTTGCATATATGCATGCATGTGTATATATGTATATGTACGCATATACATAATGTATGTATGGATGGAAATTAGAACACTTGGCTGGACAATGTTCTGCACAAGAACCATAAACTAACAAAAACTCAGTATCATGTATAAGAAACTTTTGAATGGATGGCAAGCTTATTTCAACTTATGTGGAGTAAATACATTAGTGATTAACACCAAGTCATCCATAATGCACTAGTGTTGCATTAGAAAACAAGTTAAGCACATCTTCATTACATTTTAATAACATTGAACTCATATGCAAGTCTTCTTCTTCTCCTTCTCCTCCTCCTCCTCCTCCTCCTCCTCCTCCTCCTCCTCCTCCTTCTTCTTCTTCTTCTCCTTCTTTCCTGCTTATTTTGTTCTAAGTCTGTCTGTGGCTTAAGTGTATCTGTGCTTGATTATTGTTTATCTTGTGAAGCTGTCCATGTATCTGCATATGTCTCTGTCTGCCCAGGTGTCTTTGTATATCTGTCAATTTTGAGATTGTGTGTGATTGCTAATATGAATGTTTCTATATGTATATCCATAATAAGAAGTTTTATTTTATATTTTTGGAACAACACAGAAAGCATCAAGTGGGGAAAGGAATGAGGAATACACTATAGAAATCTTTAACAGAGGTTTATAAGGATTTAAGTTACTGACTGAAATTGACCCATATATCAACCAGTATTTCAAGCTTCGCTCTTTATTAAACAATATACACATGTGTTCAACAAATTAAAATAAATAATTATTTTATAAGAATACTTACAACCTCAGAAACCTCTGCACATACTTTACTACAAGAATGGTAATATATCTGTAAAGGTGCAATAATTGGCAATCACATGATGTTGGAAACCAATCACTGTCTAATTGGGTTAAAGTAGAGAGAGAAATCATGCCTGGCATTGGAAAAGTAGTCAGCTTTCTAGAGCTAGTGAGGTCATGAACATCAGCAAAGAATCTACTACTGCTACTTTGCTAAGATAGTATAATTTCTTACTATATTCTAAATCTCAATCATATTTCCACGAAGTGTAGCTACTATCCCTGATTAAATAAGATTCTCTTTCTAGAAAAAAGAGTAACAGAAAATTACAATTGGAAATAATTCCGTGATCAGTGGAATGTGGAGAAACAAGCCTATCAGAGCTCATACATCTCTGGCTCAGGAAACATCCCAGAATAGAAGTTAGAAAGACTGTAAGATCCAGGAAGCCAGGATGTTGGCTATGCAATAATATTTTGAAAAAGTGGCTGCATACACAGGACCAAACAAGCAGCATCATAGACATATTAATGAGTAAGGGGGGGACTTTCATGGGCTCCACTTGTAGACAAAGAACTACAGGCAAATAATGACTAAAGAGAGAAGAAAAATTATCCTCTCTCAGTCAGAGCCCCATTGTTGGTTTTCAATGCTGAGTAGTCTGACTTAAAGCCACACTCACAACAAAGCAGACTCAGCAGGCTGTCTCCCTATATATTTGTGAATTTATACTCTCTCTTCCTATCCTCATATCTCTAACACACACACACACACACACACACACACACACACACACACACACGTGCATGCACACAGCACATATGTAACAATAATCTAAGAAAAGGAG
Organism: Grammomys surdaster; assembly: GCF_004785775.1. Classification (NCBI taxonomy): domain Eukaryota; kingdom Metazoa; phylum Chordata; class Mammalia; order Rodentia; family Muridae; genus Grammomys; species Grammomys surdaster. The sequence continues at coordinate 6,589,632 of NW_021604577.1, forward strand.
TCCATCTACTTGAGAGGGGGTCATGTAATACTTAGACAAAGTGTAGATAACAGACTATGAGAGGAGGAAAAGGGGGGCAAAGTCATATAAGTCTATTGCATTTTTCCTTGAATTAGGAAAACAATCTGTGTCTACCAGACATTCTATACTTAAACATTACTCTTTATGTAAAAACTGTGTATCAGCTATAACATTATTTATATGGTATTATATATTAGTACCCCTCATCTTTTTAATATAAATGTATCAATCTATGTCAACCATGACAACGTAAGTGAAGAATTTAAACTCCTCCACTATGTTGAAATCTTAGTGTCCAGCCATGAGACTGTGACAGATATTTAGAGAGATGTAAACATATATTGTGATAGATACTAGTAAGTTAACAGATGGTGTTTTGTGGCTGTAATCAAATGTGGTCATGTTCTGTAAAGAGCATAAGGCTTAGATCAGTGGTTCTCAAATTCCCGCATTCTGCAAACCTTAAATTTTTAAATTATTTAAGTAGAGTTACTCATGTCCTGGTGATTCTTTCCAAGCATAAAATTATTTTTATTTTTATTTCATAACTATAATTTTGCTACTGTTATGAACTGCAATATTAATATCTGATATGAAGGGTATTTGATATGAAACTTCATTCAATGTCTTCAGACCCCTGAAGGGGTTGTGACCCACACATTAAGAACTACTGGCTTAGATACATACAAAGAAAAGATCATTCAAAGTTACAGGGGAAAACAACGATATTTGATGGCTGAACATAAAGTTCTAGGGTAAATTTAATTCTGCTGACACTTTAATATAATTATTTTTTACTCCTGGTGAGAAAATGAAAAATCATTTAGTCTGTTGAAGTGTGTTAAAATGCCATTACAAATAAATACATGGCATAAATGTAGTGTTTTGAACCAATTGAAAACAATAATTTACCTGAGCCGTTTAATTATTTTATTCATAATTTCAGCAGTTTATTTCTACATCCAAAATAATCTTAGTTTTCAATTTCAGGTTTTAAAATATATAAACATTCTTACTTTTCCAAGTGAAACAATTTTTTATTAGACTGAATATGAGATTAACTGTTCACAGAAATTTATCAATAAGTGCTTATTTTTGTTTCCTTTAAAAATATATCCTCAAGTAAATTATTCATTATTTCTAATTGTTTCTGGTTTGAAGTTATTGTCTGTCAATAATATAGGAAATCAAGACCTGGAAGAAAGGCACAAGCCCACATAACAGGAGGAAGAGAGTGAAGATTTGGCAGCTGCTTGATCTTAAACCTTAAAGATGGGGTATTAGACTGGAGTGAAACAAACTAGAATCTTAGAAATAATTTTGGAGATTTATCATACAATCATATCCACATGTTGGTTACATTCATGCAATTACTACAATACTTACGAGAGTTTTTGTAAGTGAAGATAGGCTCTAGGAAAGAATAGTGGAAGCCATGAACTGCTTGGCAAACTTCAAGTTCTAGTTACTTCTAATTATTATGAGAGGTTGAGGACGAGAGAGACTTGGGAGGAAGAGAAGAGAAGAAGAGAAAGTGGGGTAGAATTAGGTGTGGGAGGAGACAGAGAAGATGTACAGAGGGTTAGGAAATTGAACAGAGGTGTGCAGCAATGCGGGGTGGGAAATGGGATTAGTCACCAGAAAGTTCCAGATGCCAGAAAAGCAAAAGGCTTCCAGGACCCAACAGGAATGACATTAGCTGAAATACCCATCAAAACTTTAGAGATAATATCCAGAACTTAGGTATGGCCCGCTGTTGAGGGATGTGTCCACCAACCCTTCATGGGCCAACCTACACATCACAAAATTTTAACCCAGAATTGCTGATAGGAACCTGATGTAGATGTCTCCTGAGAGACTCTGACAGAGCCTTATGGATGCAGGTGCAGATACTTGTAGCCAAATATGGGACCAAGCACAGAAACCACGATGGAGGAGTTGGCGTAAGGACTGAAGGACCTGAAGAGGTTTGCAACCCCATGGGAGGAACAATATCAACCAACCAGAACCCCCAGAGCTTCCAGGGACTAAACCACCAACCAAAGAATACATGTAGAAGGATCCATGAATGACTCTAGCTGTACATGTGATGGAGGATGCCCTTGTTTGGCATGAATGGGAGGGCAAACGCTGGATCCTGTGAAGACTTGATGCCCCAGCGTAGGGGAATGATAGGGTAGTGGGGTGGGAGTGGGTGGGAGGTAGAGCACCTTTGTGGAGACAGGGGGATGAAGGGCTGGGGTATTCGGGGGGCAGGGAGGGGAATCCTGGAAGGAGGATAACATTTGAAATGTAAATAAACAAAATAACCAATAATAATTTTAAAAAGAACTAAAGAACCTCAGAATATTAGGTGAAAACTTAGTAAACCAGTGATTTACAACCTTTCTAAGGCTGTGATCCTTTAAAACAGTTCTTCATGTTGTGGTGACCTCCAACCATAAAATTATGTTATTGCTGTAATATTGCTATTGTTATAAATCATAACGTTAACACCTGATTATCAGGATATCTGATATACTATATCCCAAGGGTTCATAACCCACAGGTTGAGAACTGTTTCTAAGTAAAGGTAATTATTAGTAGTACAGATTACACCATGAGTCCTTATACTTACTTCAAAATGAGGATAACTTCTCTTGAGAATATCTGTGTAAAAGATCTATCAAACACTTAAAATACCTAAAAACCTTTAAAACATCCGAGAGAAAGACAATCTTTGTAGCACATACATATGATAATTGACATGTAACTAAAATTCAATATAAAATTTAAGAAGTAAGAAATATGAGTGTTTAATTTCAATCATCCTGCACAAAGATGCCTGCTTTCCTAGGACAATTATTTAACTTTCACTTGTCTTCAAATCAATGCATGTTTTTAGCACATTTCTCAAATACCAGATTATAGATCAAATAAAAAAATTTAATTAAAGTATACAAATAAACTACAGTTTTATAAAAATGTGTAATATCATTAGTTATCAAAGAAATAGCAAAATCGAAAATAAAATCCTGTCATGTGACTCCAGTAATTATAACTATTCTAAAGAAGTACCAGGCCCAGTGTTGGCAAGGACACAGAGAAAAGTGAACCCTGGCGTGGATAAGATGCTGTAGATAACAAAAGAATTCACCAGTCTAGGGGATGAATCTACATCCGACATCAGGATTCCACAGTATATGTGATTAAAGAACACTTAAAATTGTCTCTCACCATAATAGTGATAAAAACTGTATAGTATTGGTACAGAGACAGACATGTTGATCAATGGAAAAGAATTGAAGATCCAGAAATGAAACCATACACTTACAAACACTTGATTTTTGACAAATAAGCCAAACATACACAATGGACAAAAGAAAGCATCTTCAGTAACTGGCGCTGGTTTCACTGGCAGTCTGTAAATAGAAAAATGAAAATAACCTCTTATTTGTCAATTGCACAAAGCTCAAGTCCAACTGGATCAAGGGCCTCAACATAAAACCAGATACACTGAATCTAATAGAAGAGAAAGTGAGGAAAGGCCTTGAACTCACTGGCACAGTGGGTAATTTCCTAAACAAAGCTCCAATGGCTCAGGCTCTAAGATCAAGAGTTAATAAATGGGACCTCATGAAACTGGAAAGTGTCTGTAACGCAAAGAACATAGCCAAGAGGACAAATCAGCAACCTACAGATTGGGAAAAATCTTCACTAACCCACATTTTATAGAGGGCTAATATCCAAAATATATAAAGAGCTCAAGAAGCTAACCACAAAAAACCCCAAACAACCCAATCAAAAAGTGGGGTATGGAACTAAACAAAGAATTCACATCAGAGGAATCTCAAAGGGCTTAGAAGCACCTAAAAAATTGCTCAAAGTCTTTAATGATCAGAGAAATGCAAATCAAAATGACCCTGAGAGTCTATCTTGCACCAATAAGAATTGCTAAGACCAAAACCTCAGGTGATAGCACATGTTGACAAGAATGAAGAGAAAGAGAAACACTCCTCCATTGTTGGTTGGATTACAAACTGGTACAACCGCTCTGGAACTCAATCTGGACATTCCTCACAAAATTGGAAATAGATATACCTGAAGATCCAGCTATACTACTTTTGGGCATATACCCAAAAGATGCTCCACCATACTATACGGGCATGTGTTCTACTATGTTTATAGCTGCCTTCTTTGTGATAGCCAGAAGCTGGAAACAACCCATATGTCCCCATAATGAAAGGATGGATACAGAAAATGTGGTCATATTAGCATTGGGATAGAAGAGATGGCTCTGATGCTAATAGTTCTGAACTTCTTTTAATCATTCAAAGTATTCATAACCAAAGCCACAACTGAAAGCATTTGCAGTGTTATGCAAAGTGAGTTTTCAGCATAAAACTGGAACTTAATAAGCAATCAACAAAATTTCTGCTCTGTCAACTTTCTATTTTAACAATGTCACTGTACAATATACTAAACACCAGTGAGAGTGTTCATAAAACGTTGCATACCTTGAGGTTGCTTTGACTATTTAGAACAGACAAATATGTACTCAAAAGGAGTTCAATAGCTCAGGAAATAATAAAGGAAGACATGATTGACAGAACTGAACAAAATAAAAAACCTTTCAAAGATTTCATTCTGTGGGTTACCACTGACCACTCATCTGCTTACTGCTATGCACTCCTGGCTTGCAGATCCTCTTTCTATTGTCTGCAACTTCCTTCCTTAGGTTAGGCCCTTTCTACCTAAGAAATGGAAACCTATTTTATGTCTACTATCACTTCACTTCACCCCTTTGCTGATTCAAATAAGGGTGGTGAACCGGTTCTTGCGGGCACTGAGGTTTCTATCCAAGTAAGAATTAAACAGAGAGATGCTCACCCTCTGTCCAAAGATTACTGATGTTTATAATAAAAAATGAACAAGTGAAAGTGTTGAAGAAGAAATTTATCTGAAATTGTACTGTACTTGTGAATACAGAATACGGAGAAGCTATTATTCTGACAATATTTTCTTTCCATTTTGTATGCTGTATAGATAATATGGAGAAGTAGGTGACAAGCCCAGGTACATATAGCAGCTCCTGACAGCAGTATGACTGGCTTAGGACAATCACCTTCAAACTCATGGGTTTTAGATTGTGGCACTCCATGGATTCCCTTGAGGTGTCCTTCAATGGGTAGAATTTCTCTTCTATCAAGTTTATAAATTTTAAAATGTCACAGATTATATAATGGGAGATTTTAGGTCTCCTTTTACCCTGAACTAGCAAATATCTATGCATTAAACTGGAAGTAGCCATCCTGTCTATTTTTTTAGGTCTCGTATTTATTCAAATGCCAAGCAGAAAGTGTAATGCAACTATCGAGAGTATAGTAAAAAGCCATGTTTTGTCCAAACCATAAGTACCTAGATCACTGAAGATTTTGTATAGTTAGAGGCTCATTGAAAATCTTCTACAAAGTTTCCTACTCTACTTTATTCATTTTTCATTGATTTATTATCAGTAAAACAATGCAGGTGAATCAGGAGATGAAGGCACAATACGGAAAAAGCAGAGAGTTATTGATAGTAAAAACAACCCCTGGTTATTTATAGAGCAGCAGAATTAAAAAAAAAATATCTTCCCTCCAATAAGATAATGAGATATCTGGCTTGACACCAGGATCTTCTTTTTAACTAGATGTTCTCTTGCTTAGGGATGTTGAAAAAAACAGTATGTAAAGCCAGTCTATTATCATCTAAGCTTCTAAAGAGAGAAGAAATACTAAGTTGTCTCTTTCAGTTATATAGCTATTTGTAGAACGTACAACTACTAACATCATCTTTCATATGAAGAAGCAAATTTCTTTTCGGCTTTGTTTTTTGTTTGTTTTCTTTATCCTCCCAGATTTCATATTATATATATATTTAAGCCTGGATAATAAGCCTGCTTTGGTAATAAAAATAAGTAAATTAATAGCAGCACAGCATAGGAAATTATTATCTGAGTGAAGATACAGCCTACAAAATGGAAAGAAAAATATTGTCAGAAGATTAATGTCTAAAATATATGTAATCTCAAAAATTCAATATCACAAAACAAACAATATAATCATTAACCAGAAACATATAATTTTTCATATTATTTCTTTTCTTTCTTCCTTTCTTTTTCTTTCTTTCTTTCTTTCTTTCTTTCTTTCTTTCTTTCTTTCTCTCTCTCTTCATCTCTTTCTTCACATAGAAATTCATAAGCAGCCCCTTCCTCTCGCCTCTCCTCCAAAACCCCTACCCCCATTATACCCTCTCCTCTTCAGAGAAGAACAAATACCCCTAGGGTATCTACATGCTCTGGGACCTCAAGTCAAATCACAGGAAGAATAAATACATCCTCTCCCATTGAATCCCAAAGCAGTCCAGCTAGGAAACACCAGACAGCAGACAGCAGACAGCAGACAGGCATGAGTCAGAGATAGCTTCCCTCTTCGATTGTTAGGGGCCTCACAAGAAGACCAAGTTGTGCATCTGCTAAAAAATGGGTAAGGGGCTTATGTTCAGCCCCTGAATGCTCTTTGATTGGTTCAGTCTCTGTCAGCCTCGATGGGCCCAGGTTAGTTCATCCTGTAGATCTTCTTTTGGTATCCTTTATCCCTCTAGGTCTTTCAACCCCATCCCCCAAACTTCCAGATTACTCACTAACGTTACCCCGATGTTTGGCTGTCTTTCTCTGCCTTTGTTTCCTTCCTCCGGTGAATGAAGCCTCTCAGGAGACAGTTATGCTATGTTCCTTTCTGCAAGCATAGCAAAGTATAGTGTCAGAGGTTGGCTCTAACATGGAATGGGTCTCAAGTTGGACCACTTTTGGTTGGCCATTGCTACAATCTCAGTTCCGTCTTTAGCCCTGTGCAGCCTGTAGGCAGGAAAAGTTTTAGGTCAAAGGTTTTGGGGGTCGGTTGATTATTAACTGACCAATCTCAAAAGATAAAATACAATATGGAAAATAAACTTATAAAGAAGTATTCAATATCCTTCGCCATCACAGAAAGGGAAATTAAATTGACATTGAGAAATTGTCTTTAGTAAGAATAAATATCATTAAGAAACCAAACAACAATAAATGATGATGATGACTTTGGGAAAAGGAAATTCCAATAAACTGTTAATGGGAAGAAATACAAGTCAAAGTGCTATAAGATCGACTTCAGCTTTCTGGGTAATCTAAGAGCAAGACTATTGTATGGCCAAGATGTTGTGTCCTGGGTAAATAACCAAAGGAATCTACAGCAATATGTCAAAGAGAAATTTCAATATGCACTATTACTTGTGGGTAAGTTATGGAATCAGCTTAAGTATCTATCAACTGATAATTAAATCAATAATTCATCTGCAAATAATATTATATTAATATATATGTAGTTGAAAACAATTTATGGATTCCTGCAAAATATAAAACAAGGAATATTATATGAATCAGCTTTACTCATCCATATGTAAGAATTAACTTATGCAATATATAGGAAATAAATGCATCCAGAGATTATTATAATAGATGAAATAGAAAAACTCATGATATTCCAAATATAATTGATTTTCTTACTTGTAAATCCTGAGTGATAAATACTTACATACGAGATTGTCTAGAGAAATCAATGTATTTGTGGATGGAAAGAAATATAAAATTAATTGTAGAGACGAATATGACCAAAGTACATGGTGTGCTTAAATGAAAACATCTTTATGAAACTCATCATTGGCCCTAATGACTCCATGTTAATGACTTTTTAAGACTGTTATATTAATATTGTCATTATTTCTAATAATCTGATATTTTGGCTTATTGTATTTAAATGATAAGACTGAACTATATTCTGGAAACAATAGGAATCAGTTTGAAACAATGCATTGCAGCAGACTAGAGATAGATGGAAGCATGCGTCAAAATTACCTTAAGTACTTTCATTCAACTCATTGAGAAGTGAATGGTACATTTAAAAAAAAAGAACACATTTCACGATACCCGTGATATGCCCTACAACTCAAAGAACTTAAATAAGAAGAAAGACCGAAATAAGGATACTTGAAAATCTCACTTAGAAGAGGAAATAAATAGTCATAAGAGGCAAAGTGATAGAGGGAACTGGGTGGGAACGGGGAGGAGTAGGTAAATGAGAGGGACGGAGAAGGAATGGGGAGAAGCAAGAGAGAAGGCCAAAGGGCCAGGGCAATGAAATGGAAATCTTGAGCTGCCAGAGGTGTGAGTTGGAGAGAATGTCTAAGAAGGCTCAGAGAGAGGACTGGAATGGAGGAGGCTCTCAGGAGTCAATGCGGGCGACCTTCCCCAGAACCCAAAAGATCAAATAGTGGGAACATGAAACCTGAGGAGACCACCTCCTCTACCCTTAGTGGGGAAAGAAGCACAACAACCCACCAACAAAACTTTGACCTAAAATTTTTCCTGATGAAATGAAATGCAGTGACAAATATGGATCAGACAATGAAGGAGCTGCCAACTAACAACTGGCCCAACTTGCAATCTATCCCATTGGTACACACCAGCCCCCAACACTGTTAAGGACATGCTGCTATGCTTCTAGCATAACTGCCCTGTTATAGGCTCTACATAGCAGCTGACTGAAACAGATATAGATGCCCACAGACAAACACTGGACAGAGGTCGGGAGTCCTTCTGGAAGAGCTGAGGGAAAGGATTGAAAGCACTAAAAAGATAGGAACTCCATATGAAGACCGATAGAGTCAACTAACCTGAACACCTGGGAGCTCTCATAGACTGAACCACTAACCAGAGAGCATACACAAGCTGGAGAGAGGCCCCCCCAGCACATATTTAGCAGATGTGTCTCTCAGTCTCTATGTGGGTCTCCCAACAACTTGGAGCATGGGTGAGAGCTCTCCTTAAAGTTGTAGGCTGACTGTGAAATCTGCTCCAGGGCAGGACAGCCTTGTCTGGCCTCAGTGGGAGAGGATACATCTAATCCTGCAGAGACTTGATATACCAGAGTGGGAGGATACCTAAGGGGTCTCATCCTCTAAGAGGAGAAGGGGTGGGGCTCTGTGAAGGGTAACTGGGAAAGAGATGTAAAAAAATAGGAGAAAAAGAAAAATATTAGTGTAAGTAGCTATGAATTTCCTAAAATTAAGAATTAGTAATAGATTGAGATTCAGTCCAAGTTGAGGAGGGTAGTAATAAAGTTAGTATGAATATGATTGTTTACCAAACCTGTAACTGATTAGATACAGAAAATACTAAACTGTTTGCTATTACATAATAAAATATGATAAAATTTATTTAAGATGCAATACTGAAATAGTTATAGAAGTTAAGTAAATAGTAATTTTATTGATGGTTATTAGGTACACAACTAAAAAGAAATGCAATGTGACATAGGGGAAATGTCACTGAATAATTTGAAGGAATTACATCCACAAAACAGCAAAAATAAGCAAAGTGACTGACTTACCAGGCAGTAGATGAAACCACTAGCCACAAAGACTGGGAAACCTGTGCTTAACCCACAGAAACCATATCAGAGTGAAAACATAATTTTGGAGGATTTCTCTGAAACTTTCTTCCACACCACTGTTGCAGCATATATGGGCATACACACATAAACATACATGTGCAAGCACACATGCACACACAGACACATGTGCACATATGCACACACAAACATGTTCATATATGTTCATATATGCACAAATACATGCCCAGACATGTGCATACATAAAGGTAAATGCTTACATGGATATATACACATATATTATATGGATTTATACACACATGTAAGGGAAATGAGGATTTGAAACTCTCAGAAACAAAATATTTTAAAAAATTGCAAAATCGAAGTAAAGGATAACAAGAAAAAGTTGTACATCAAGTCTCCTATAGTTAATTATCGGTAAGACTGATAGAAATGTGATATGTTTGATTGCAGATGAGTTAAGTGGGGATACACACACACACACAAAAATAGTAAAGCAATTAATCTTTATCAACACTTAGTAAGACAGCTGGCTACAAATAGCTCAAATTGCAAACAATTTAAACAATCCCCAAAATATAATAGAAGAAAGATGAGTTTGTTTGAAATCAAAACTCAAACCAAACATGTAGACAATCTATCAAAATTATTTATGGCAACATCATTTTTTATGTTGGCATATGCTGAAAACATGTTCCCTAAAGCAATCATTCTGACCAAACTACTTCAAATCAGCTAAAAAAAATAAAATAAAATCTTCACTGGAATGAATACAGCACATTACTTTAAAGAGTCTTCTGAAGGATAAAGTAGAGGAGAAGTTGATTCAGCA
>NW_021604577.1:6600051-6654138 GCF_004785775.1 Grammomys surdaster
TATATATATATATATATATATATATATATATCACATATGTGTGTGTGATGTGTGTCTATTTACATTTAATTAAAATGCAACTGAGATGTGAGAAATATTTACGTATCAATTTTAAACTATCATAGGCTATTTCAAAGATTTATTTCTAAGTCTGCTAGAAATAAAACTGAACAGAAAAATACAGAATGGCAGGATATTCAATAGCTTTGAAAACTGATACACAATAGACAGTAAGTTAACCTTAGCTACTTTAAACTCAGCTTCCTGTCTTTCCTCCATGCCCTTCCAGCCTTCATTCTACTGCTGAATATGGACGTAAAGGCTATGCTTTTGTCTGGTGGGGTCCTTGCAGCATATCTCTGTGTTATAGTAAACATGGAAAAATCCACTAAAAGACTCAGCCTCTGAATGATGAGATTCACAGGTTATATCTAGACCATACTGAGGCATTTTGCCTCTCACAGATTCTGTACAAGAATTTTGAATGTTGTCTAACACTTTGGTGTTTTAATAATAATAATAGGACTCTGTAGATTGCTTTTAGTAAGAAGGACATTTTCGTTAAGTTAATCCTACCTATGCATGAGCACAGGAGATCTTTCTATCTTTTGCAGTCATCTTCAATTTCTTTCTTCAGGGACATGAAGTTCTTGTCATACAGATCTTTCACTTGCTTCATTATAGTTACACCAAGATATTTTGTTATTTGTGGCTATTGTGAAGGGTATTGTTTCCCTAATTTCTTTCTCTGCCTGTTTGTTCTTTGTATAAAGGAAGATTTGCAGACAGGAGACTAGCATAACTGTCCTCAGAGAAGCTTCCTCCAGAAGTTGACTGAAACAGATTCATTTTCACAGCTGAACATTGGTAAGAGGTTGTTGAAAACCCTTATAGAAGAACTGGGGGGATTATTGAAGGCCCTGAGGGGATGGAATCCCCACGGGAGGACCAATAGAGTCAACAAATCTGGACCTGTGGGAGTTCTCATGGACTGAACCATTAACTAAAGAATACACAGAGACTGGATTGAGGCCCCCAGCACATATGTAGCCAACCTGCAGCTCAGTATCCTTGTCAGCCCTGGAACAACTGTAGTAGAGGCTCTCCCTGAAGCTGTAGCTTGACTTTGGTATTTACTCACCAACAAAGCTGTCTTTTCTGGCCTCAATTGGAGAAGATGGGCCTAATCAGGCAAGAACTTGATATGCCAGGGTCAGGAGATATCCAGGAGAAGACACTCTCAGAAGAAAAATGGGGGAAGAAGGATGCTTTCTGAGAACTGAGAGACTGACAGGGGGCAGCATCTGGGCTATACATACATACATACATACATACATACATACATATAAATAAAAATGAAAGTATAGAACTCAAAACATGCTTTATTTGCCATATTGAAGCAAATCTAACCTTAGATTAAAGGGATGGCTTTCCCACTATTTTTTTTTTTAATATCCCAGTGTTTCTCTTCTTTCTCTACAATACTCAAGAAGACAAGATGTAGAGGCACAGCTTGTCCACTGGACTGGGGAACCCCTCTCCCCCAAAATGAAATCTATACATGAACTCTCCTCATTCTTAGTCTTAGTCCTTGTCTCATAGTTACTGCACTGTCCAAGCTCAAAGCAAACTAGAGTTCCATATCAAACACACAACCAAAGAAGTAACCCAAATCATATGCAAAAGTAGAAACCATATAAATTGCCAAACCAATTACTTCTGTAGAAATGTTCACTAAGGAGGAATTACATGGAAGAACCTCAGGACATAAAACTTTAAAAATAAAAATAAAAGAATCAAACAAAACAATTTAACCAATGAATTTCATGAAGTTTAAAGAGGACAGAAAAATCTCTGTAAATATAGAACAATGGCAGTAAATGTCTGAGTAATGTACTGCCTCCTCCAAAAAAACAAAAAAAGGAAAAAAAAACACTAATGAATTAAACAACAAAGACAATCACGTACTTTATAACTGAGTTTTATTAAAGAGATACAAATATTGAAGAGAATTCAAGTTGAAATTAAGGTGGAATTGAAATCTCAGCAACTCAATTTGAAAACTCAAATGAAATCTGTATAAGTAAATTAAGCATAAAATAGACTAAAGTAGAAGTTTAGGCCATTACCTTAAAGCATATTACAAAATTTTTAAAATTGAAATAAACATGGATTCATGGAACTTTATGGAAGCGCAAAAATCTTTGTACCTTAGGAATAGATGAGATAGAAAAATTAAAAGTGAAACATATGCATTTAGTCTTGAGTGGCATCTTTGAAGAAAGTATCTCCAAATTAAGGGACATACAGATATAATAATCACAGAGAACAGCAAGCAGAAAGAAGTGGAAAATAAACTTCCCACAGCTTATTGTTAAGACACTAAATAATATAAGAATGAGAGATCATGAAAAACCTCATGAGAAAAAACACAGGTCACTTGGAAAATAATCAGAATAACAGCTGACTACACAATGGAAACTTTAAAAGTCACCTACAACAAACAAACAAAAGCTGACTGGCCACCAAGCTAGCTCTATAGGGAGTACTAGAAACAGTACTGTGAATTGGAGACTGGATAAAGCATAAATGTAAGTCTAAAGAAGGAAAACAAGACTAAAATTGTCCTCCATGTTTCCAGCAGAGGAAACCTGATGAACCAGAGGCCACACTGACCATAGGAAATCCAGGTGAGATGTCTACCTAAAATCTTCTCCACCCTCTCAATACCTGCCAGCCTATCTCTTTCCATCCCTCATCTGCTGGTTACCATACTCCAGTGGACTTCTCTAAAAGGTCCTTGCTCAATTAAAAATCACAGATAACTAAACTCTTATAAAAACTAACCAAAAGAAGGACAAATAATATCATAATTAACAAGATCAGAAACAGAAAGGGGGCATAACAATAGACATGGAGTAAATTTTAAAAAAGAAAAATATTAGGTCATTCTTTTGAAATGTATATTCCACAAAATAGAAAAATCTAAAAGTAGTAGATAATTTCCTCAATAGATACCATTTGCCAAAGTTAAATCAAGATTAGATAAAAAATTTAAATAGATATATAACCACACAAAGAAATTTGAGCAGTTATTAAAAGTCTCACAACCAAACCAAACCAAAACACAAAACAAAATAAAAACAAAACAAATAAACAAACAAACAAAAAACCCAAAACAATTCTAGAAAGTATTAGCACAGAATTCCTATGAAAGCAAAGGACAGCTAATAATAAAACTCTTCAAGTTGTTGCACAAAATATAAACAGAAGGGGAAATTGCCAAATTTATTTTATGAGGCCACTCTACAAAGAAAGAGACTCAAAGGCCAATTAAGATAGAGGCAAAAATTACACAACAAAAGACTTGCAAACTGTACCACAAAATCATAAATAATAATAATAATAATAATAATAATAATAATAAATAAAAACATAAGGAACATCTATTTTGACAAGTAGGCTTCATCCCAAAGATTCAGGTTTTGTTCAACATATAAAAATCTATCAGTATAAACAAATTGACTTAACAAAATTACATGATACATTAGATACTGAAAGAGCCTTTGACAAAATCTAACACTCCTTCATGATAAAAATCTTGCAGACATTATCAATACAAGAGACACACCTAAACATAATAAAGGAAATTTATGGTAATCCTATGGCTAACATCAAATTAAATGGAGAGAAACAGAAACAAGTCCACTACAATCTGGAATATTCAAGACTGTCCACTCTCTCAATATCTATTCAATATAGGACCAAACAGAACTGTTGCAAGGAAGACAATTTACAAAAGTGATTCCTAATGATATTCTGTTGTGCTGATAGATGGAGGCCTAGTTAAGTTTGCATCAGAGAGGCTTTACCTGGCCGCTTATAGGAACAGATGCAGAGATCCACATGCAAACCTCAAGTGGGGCTTGGGGAATCCTATGGAAGAAGGAGAGGTCGGATCGTAGAATTAGAGCAATTGCAGAAATCGGGACAACACAGCCTCCAATATCAACTATGCAGTCATCTAAGGGTTACAGAGACTGAAGAGGCAACTGTGGAGCCTGCAAGCATCTGTCTGTTCTAGGTCTTCTGCATACATCCTATGGTTGCTTAGCTTGAGGTATTTGTTGGTTCATTACAATGAGAAAGAGGCTATTTCTGCCTCTTTTGTCTGCTCTGTGGACCCTCTTGCTCCTACTCAAGTTGCCTCATCATGCCTTGGTATGAGTGCTTTGATTAGACTTAATGTGTCTTGTTATGCTATTGTTGATGTCACTGAGAAGGCTCTTTACAACTAGAGAAGCAAGGAATGGGAGAAATGGGTATTGAGGGGAGTCTTGTGTCTGGATACATTTTGTGAGAGAAGAATAGATTTAAAAACAATATTTAAAGAAACAAATTAGTGAAAGTATAATTAGAAAACTCCAGAGTACTAAAATACTAACAGCAACAGCAAAGTGACAGCAATCTACATACATGTTTCAATAATAATTATAAATGTTAATGATCTAAAATTTCTAATAATAAGATACAGGTTAGATGCATGTATAAGAAACAAAATTATATATATATATATATATATATATATATATATACAGAGAGAGAGAGAGAGAGAGAGAGAGAGAGAGAGAATATATGCTTTCATATTAAATTGAAAAACAGGCAGCACTTTAAATGAAAAGGATGGAGACATATTTCAAGAATATAGGACCAAGAAGCAAGTACTTCTATTATAACATCTCACAAAAGTAAACCTCTAACTACAATTAGTCAGAAAAGTATTATTTTTCTAGGACACTTAATTCTAACTGAGGTAACAATGAAACAAAAAAATATATTGCATTCATAAACATACAGACACCCACACGAACATACTCAATTTAATAAAAGTTGACATACAAATGGCTGAGAAATTTTTCAAAATTGTGAAACATTTTTAGTTCTCAAGGAAATGCAAATTAATATTTCTTTGAGATTTGATATACTGCGAATCAGGACGAAACGTATGAGAAAACGAAATAATGATGAAAGCTGCTAAGTACGTGGAGAAAGTGGAGTGGATATACGCTGATAGTGCGGTTCTGTGTTTATGTAGGTGGCTGCCAAAAATGTAGCCTAGTTTTAGGGTGTGTCTGCCAAGTTCAAATGAATCAAAAAAGAAAATTGCTCAAGTTGAGAATCAAGATTATCCAGCATGTTTGTGTGTGTGTGTGTGTAACAATAATAATTTTTTTAAAAAAATATGTGAAGGTGAGAAGGACGAGGACATAGTTGTGTGGGTAGAAGTGAGTGGATTTGATGTAAAAGGTGTACTCATGCAGAAAATTTTCAACAGCAATTTGAAAGACAATTTTTTTAAATATGTGAAGGGAAATTGGGAATAGGTATAAATGAGTGCTTAGAGGGAAGGAATGGAGGAGAGAAAAGTAATTAACCTACCATCTCAAAAATAAACAAGCAAATTCATGTTGATATGTTAGAAAATACTTTGACACTCTAGTAACTTAATATTTGAAAACTGGACTTGTGGTAGGTACTATTGAAATTTTGGAAAAACAGAAATTTAGAAGCGATTTAAACTGTTCTCTGATTTGACAAGGCTCAAAAATTATCACGTGCTACAATTCTTGTGAATGCACTTCTCATTTATTTATATTTATATTTGTTATATTTATCATTTAGCCTCCAAATATGTTTTTCACTTGCAGGTTGAATGTTATAATCAAAGTTGTCAACTTCACTTAGTGGGCTATAAATTAAAATTGACCTTCCCATTTATATCTTTTCAAATTAACATAGAAAGAACTAATGAGCAGAATCACTTCCTTCAAATACATAAGAAGAATCAAAATATTTACTTACCAAATCCAAACATATCCAGAGCAGCACAATGATAACTAAAATTGGTTTACATTCGTCAACCTTACTCTTGGGAAGTAATATACCAAATTATCTTTCTGAAAGTTTTATTTACTATCATAAATCATCTTGTGCAACTGAAATTTTATTAACAGATATTTGTTTAAAAATATACACTCTTGCTTTTATATTTATTTATTTATTTATTTATTTATTTTTTATTGGATGTTTTATTTACATTTCATATGTTGTCCCCTTACCTTATCCCCCACCCACCCAGGAACCCCCTATCCCCTCACTCCTCCTTCTTCTCTGCGGATGTAACCGCTACCTACCCCCCCACTCCCACCTCCCCACCCTAAAAATTCCCACCCCCTGGGGCGTCCAGCCTTCATGAGGTCAAGGATCTCTTCTTCCACCTATGCCCAGCAGGGCCCTCCAATCTTATGTATTCAGCTGAAGCCCTGGATCCCTCCCTAAGTCCTCCCAGGCTGGTGGTTTAGACCCTGGGAGCTCTGGTTGGTTGGTATTGTTGCTCTCCTCATGGGGCCACAAACCCTTTCAGCTCCAATAGTCTTCACTCTAACTCCTCCATTGGGAATCTCATTATCAGTTCAATGGTTAGTTGTGAGCATCTGCCTCTGAATATGTCAGACTCTTGAAGACCTCTGAGGAGACATCCATATCAGGCTCTTATCAGCATGCACTTCCTGACTTCCACATCAGCATCTACCTTTGGTGACTGCACATGGGATGGATACTCAGGTGGAATGGTCTTCAGACGGCCCCTCCTTCAGTTTCTGTCCCTCACTTTGTCTCCATATTTGCTCCCTTGAGTATTTTGTTGCTCCTTCTAAGAAGGACCGAATCACCCCCACTTGGTCTTCCTTCTTCATGAGTTTCATGTGGACTGTGAGTTGCATCTTGGGCATTTCAAGGTTCTGGGCTAATATCCAATAATCAGTGAGTGAATACCATGTGTGTTCTTTTGTGATTGGCTTACTTCACTCAGGATGATAATTTCTAGTTCCATCATTTACCTAGGAACCTCTCAAATTCATTGTTTTTAATAGCTGAGTAATACTCCATTGTGTAAGTATACCACATTTTTTGAATCCATTCCTCAGTCGAAGGACATCTGGGTTCTTTCCAGCTCCTGGCTATTATAAATAAGGCTGCTATGAACATAGTTGAGCATATGTCCTTGTTATATGTTAGAGCATCTTCTGGGTATATGCCTAGGAGTGGTATAGCTGGATCCTCAGGTACTGCTATGTCCAATTTTCTGAGGAACCGCCCCACTAATTTCCAAAGTGGTTGCACCATCTTGCAGTCCCACCAACAATGGAGGAGTGTTCCTCTTTCTCCACACCCTCGCCAGCATCTACTATCACCTGAGTTTTTAATCTTAGCCATTCTGACTGGTGTGAGATGGAATCTCAGGGTTGTTTTGATTTGCATTTCTCTGATGACTAAGGATACTGAACATTTCTTTAGGTGCTTCTCGGCCATTCGAGTTTCCTCCATTGAAAATTCTTTGTTAAGGTCTATACCCCATTTTTTAATAGGGTTATTTGGTTGTCTGGAGTCTAATTTCTTGAGTTCTTTGTATATATTGGATATTAGCCCTCTATCAGATGTAGGATTGGTAAAGATCTTTTCCCAATTTGTTGATTGTCGTTTTGTCCTATTGACAGTGTCCTTTGCCTTACAGAAACTGCAATTTTATGAAGTCCCATTTGTCAATTCTTGATCTTAAAGCATATGCCATTGGAGTTCTGTTCAGGAACTTTTCCCCTGTGCACAAGTATTCGAGGCTCTTCCCCACCTTCTCTTCTATTAGTTTCAGTGTATCTGGTTTTATGTGGAGGTCCTTATGCTTTTATATTTAAATATCTTATTTTATACAATGTCATATGAAAATATTCTGGTTTTGTCTTTTCTATTGTTCACTAATTCTTTCCCATTCCCCTATGTCTCACACAATCTTTTTGAAGTTATGAACTTTTAAATCATTTTTATACATATGTATATAGTTTTACATATTTCACACACATAGAAGAAGAGAGAGAGGAAAGAGATAGAGACAGAGACAGAAAGAGAAACAGAGAGAAGAGAGAGACAGAAAGACAGAAAAAAGAGATGAGAGAAAGAGAGAGAAAAAGGAAGGGAGGGAAGGAGGGAGGAAGGGAGGGAGGGAGGAAGGGAGGGAGGGAGGGAGGGAGGGAGGGAGGGAGGGAGGAAGGGAGGGAGGAAGGTAGGGAGGGATAGAGGGAGTATAGGGGAACCTGCTGATTCTATCCAGTGTGAACATAGTTAGGGCTTACCACTTGGGACTGGACAAAATCTTAAAGCCTCATCCATAGGAAAGTCTTGTTCTGATCCTTGAGAAATATTGACTGTGTCCCTTCACCTAGAAGTTAAACTTCTGAGACATCCCCATGTACATTAGCATTTTAGATGGCAGCTATTGTGAAGGAAATGTTTAGGTGACTGTAGTATCCCTTTTTATATTTATGGGTACAGCTTGCCAGTAACTTATAGAAGATACTACCTTAGGAGTCATGGCATCTTTCTGCCCTTACATTTTTTTGTTTCCTCTTCTGCCATGTTCCTGAGCCTTATATGTTAAGCACTGACATGTAGGTTTATCAGTTGGTGTTGGTCATTCTTTGTATTTTAACAAATTATAGATTTTTGAAATACTTTCCACTCAAGAAATTTTTTTTGAATGGAAAGAACTATGCTTATCTGTTGGTATAAGGATACATATACACAATGCTCTCAGAAATTACACTTGTATTGGATATTGGCAGTAATAGCTTCTGCTCAAAAGTCCATGATCTTACCAACCACAAGTAAGTGACTGGGTTTTCAATATCAGCCATGGATCTCCTATTATTGAGCAAGCCTACAGTTCAATTGAACAACAGGCAGTTAGCTCTAGTATTTAAATCTCAGTACTTGGGGCTATCTTTCTAGGATTCTCACTTTTGTTCTCTCTATGCTTTCTCGTAGAACTGCTGATTGTTTTCCTCTGTGCAACTTGTATAACACGTTTCAAAACTATGCAAGTTGGACAGGTAGGATGCTTCCTAGTCAATTATAGTTCAGTTCTTCCAAATTCTCTGACTGAAATGTATACTGTCTTCAGTACCAAGGTCTTACTTTTATATTCTGGGAGCCAATTAAGTGTGATGTAAAGTCTTCAGACTACTTTGAGACTCTCTTTAATTTCCCAAACCAATAACTCTAAGGGATGCTTCTTGTAGTTGACAACGCAGTGCTGGTTGGATAGCATAATCCTCCATTGTGGAAAATTATCAACCTAAATGGTGTACCTTCTTTCAAACTTTCTCTCTCTATATATACTCACAATATACTGTGCATGTATACCTCCCACCATTTCCCCTGTATTGTCCATCATTTCTCTTTTCATTTATAACACCTGTATTTTCTCATTTCCCAGTTTATACCCCCCTTGTCCCATTCATTACTCTTCTTTAGCTGTATCCACTCTCGTCCCCCTTTTTTGTTCTTGCATCTGTGATAACTTCAAATTAATACATAAAGAATCAATTTGGATCTATGTTCCTGAAATAAAAGTTTTCAACATGCCTTTTATTGTTACATAGAAATATTACTGATTTTTATAAGATTTCTTTGTCACTTTTCTAAATGTGTTGATAATTTTAAAATGTTTGAACTCAACTATACCACTCCTGGGAATATACTCAAAAGAAGCTCAAACATATAACAAGGGCACATGCTACACTATGTTCATAGCAGTTATATTTATAATAGCCAGAAGCAGGAATCAACCTATATGACCCTTAATAGAAGAATAGAGCCTGATACAGCTGTCCCTGAGAGGCTCTGCTAGAACCTGACCAATACAGATGCAGAAACTCACAGCCAACTATCGGATTGAGCACAGGGACCTCAGTGAAAAAGTTAGTGGAAGAACTGAAGGAGCTGAATGTGTTTGCAACCCCATAGGAAGAACAACAATATCAACTAACAGAAACCCCGGAGCTCCCAGGGACTAAACCACCAACCAAAGAATATGGGACCCATACCCATACCTCCACCTGCATATGTAGCAGAGGGTGGTCTTTTCTGGCATCAGTGGGAGGGGAGGCCGTTGGTCCTGTGAAGGTTCAATGCCCCTACATAAGGTAATACTAGGGCAGTGAGGCAGGAGTGGATGGAGGAGTGGGGCAGCACTGTCATAGAAGCAGCGGGGAGAGGATAGAATAGAAAGATTGAGAAAGGGAAGCCAGGAAAGGGGACAACATTTGAAATGTGAATAACTAAAATAACCAATAAAAAAGGAAAAAATGTTTTCTGGATAAATTTTATAAATATCACATTATATGAAATTAGTGAAAATCTGGCTTTTTCTATTGCAACTCTTTTCTTGAATTATTGCTCTGGCTGGTGAGTCAAAAAGTATATGAGGCAGAATGAGAGTAGTGAATGATCCTGTTTTTTCCTGGTTTTAGTGGATTGCTTCAAGGTTCCCTCCATTTACGATACTGTTGGTTGTGTGAACTTACCATATGTATCTTTTACTATGTTAAAGTAGGTTTCCTCCAGTCAAACCTTTCCAGGATTTTTTTTTTTTTTTGTGAAAATATGCTGGATTTTGTCAAAGGTACTTTCTACATCTATTGAGCTGGTTATATGATTTGGATTTTGAATTAATTCATATGCTTTATTTCATTTATTTACTTTTATATGTTAAAACATACCTTCCCCACTACCATAAATCAAAGTTGATAATGGTGAATGATATTTTGATATATGCTTGTATTCATTTTTCCATATATTCCATTAATGATTTTTGTATCTGTGTTTGTCAAGGGTACTGGTCTACAGGTTTTGTCTGTTTTTATTGTTACTGTTGTTGAATAATTACCTGGTTATGACATAAAAGTAACACTGGCTATATAGAAATTTATAAGTATTCTTTCATTTTCTCTCATTAAATTATTTACTTCACATCCTGTACATTGTCCTACCTCCTCCAAGTTCCCCCATATATTTCAATTTATTTTATATGATTAAAAAAGTATGAATGATCTCCTTTGAAATTCGAGCAAAATTTTACTGTGAACCCAACTATGCCTGACCCTTCCTAAGACCGAAAGATATTTATCAGTTTTCACATTTTCTAATTGTTATGAATTGGTTCAATTTTTTGATCTTTTAGTGCCTTAGCTTTGTTCATTTCAATGAATATGGAGACATTGGATTCAAATAACAAAATCGGAATTTGTTTCTTGAACATAGAAAAATATTCAAAATATGAAATTTTATTTTATTAGCACAAAAATATTTTTAATGATATATTAAAATCATACTTTTCATTATTACATTTTAGATTATGAGGGAAATGCTTTATGAACTGAACATAATTTCCACTTGAGAAATTTAACTTCAGTAATAACTATTTATGAATATAGTAATTAGATTTTCAAGTATGTTTTTAGACAGGAAAACAACATAATAATTGTGTCAAAAAACTGAATTTGCAATACATTTATATAAAATTGAATTAAAATTTTTCTTTGCAATTTCAAAATATTACATGTCTTGAGAAAAAGAAATATAGGATAGGTAAGTAGATAAATAGATAGATAGATAATTTATTTTTTATTTCTTCATTTATTATAATTATTATTATTTATTATTACTACTATTTAATATTTTTTACAGTACAGTCATTATCCCCCTTCCTGGTCTGCCCTCTGACTGTTCTTCATGAACTCTCTCATGTATCATTCCCACAAATTAAAAAAAACTTAGAGATACAAGACAAAAGAAAATTGCTTTTTTTAAAAGAATGAAATACCAAGTCACTCCCAGAGAATATAGAAAGAAATCTAAATCTATTTCTAGGAAAAAATATAAAATATATTACATGTAGAAATTGCAAACATTATATTCAAAATATAGTAAAAATTGTTTAATTGTAAACAGTAAACATGTACAAATGAAATATATAATGAAAGTATCAGTACCTAAAAAAGACTGTGTGTTACAATGTCTGCACCTGGGAGAAGGTTCAGTGTACAAGAGTATTTCCTATGAATTCTTAAAGACCTACGTTTAAATCCCAGAACCCAAGTAAAAATCCCAATGTTTGGACATACACCTCTAGATCAAACAATTTGGGGTTTAAAGACAGGATGCTCCCTGGTATTTCCTTCACTCCATGGTGAATGGATAAACCCTGCCTCAAAACAATTGGAGACTGAAAAGCATGTCCTCCTCTACCCTTCCTATAAGCCCATAAGTATTCAGCTGACCTCACACTTGTACACACACACACACACACACACACACACACACAAAGTCATATAACACACATTAAAGGCATATTTCATAGTGCCTTTAAAATCGGTAAGTGATAACTGTCATAATTTCATACTTATGTAGATTAAATAGCATTTTGAGTCATGTTTTGTAGCTCATGCCTTGAATCTCAACACTCAGGAGGCTGAGGCAAGTGGATCTCTCTGAGTTTGAGGCCAGGCTGGTCTTCTACCCGTGTTCCAGGACATGTAGTACTACTTTTTTTAAACACACAGTCTGCATTAAATCAATTAGGTGTGTTTTCATAACCTGTATTTTCATGTAGTCAGTTTGGTTCTAGTAATTATTCTTGAGACTAAATGGTTTAGTATGTCATTATTATATGTTATGTTTTCAATTCATCAACAAGTAAACTATATATTTTTAAATAAATATAAAGAACCGGTGGGTTTATTATGGCATTTCCATTTACACATTGTTATGAGGACTCCTGCAGCAAGATACAATATTGTGCAAAACCTTGCTTTCTACAAAATCCTGAATTCCTAAGAGTCATGTGATCATGATATCTCGATTATCTGTGTCATGTGAGTAAGAGCTCAGTTTGGCACTCACTTTCTCTGCCTGGATTCAAAACAGTCCTGGATATCTCTAGTCAAGAAAATACACACTAATGTGTTTCATATTTTCGCTATCATTTTCCATGAATGATGAATGCTTTATTAGCATTGTTTTTGCCCCTGCTTGCATTTGGTATCACTAATATATCATATTGACTCTGTCGGTGTGAACATTTTTGCATGCATATTGCAGGTAACAAGCAGAATGATTAAACTTGTTCAAGCAATATTTATATTTGTGTAATGAAGCAGCATAATCTAGATAAATGACCTTCCTATGACATTTTAATAATCCAGACAGATCGTGGTGAAAACAAGCCAAAGAAAAGGAGAAACCCTCTACTTCAGCAAAGCATAAACAGGAGTGAACATGATGTTGGTTTCCAATCAGAAAAGGATTTCTTTCTCAAAATTTTATCTATTTAAAATAAACAAAGTAATAATGACGCTGCATCATTTAAACTAGCAACAATACCTTGTATCCCCTGTCAAACCTGCATTTCACCACATGTAGGTCTATAGACTGGTTATATTTGTCTGATATTATTTATAAGAAACAGTAGAACAGACTTAATATTTTGTTGTATTTGCTTCTGTAATTGTTGACTCATTTCCAGTATGTTTAACCATGTGGCTTACTTATTCACTTAATTATATTTTTGAATCTAAATATAATTATAACATCTCTCTCTTACCTTTTCTCCCAGAAAATCTTTCCCTATAACTCTCCCTGCTCTACTTCAGACTCATGCAAATTTTCACTAATTGTCACTGCACACACATATGTATATACATATACATTACTAAATAAAACCTTCTCAGTCTGAATAATGTTACATATATATGTTTTCAGAGATGATGTTTGGCTCTGGACAACCAGATTTGGCTTTTGACAATCTTCCCTGGAGAAGATGGCCTGTCCTGCACCTATTGACTATAGTTCTTTTTTAAAATTATTTTTATTCTTTATTCTTTTTATTCTTTAGACCAGACTTTATCCCTCTCTCGGTATACCCTCTCACTCTTCCACACCCCACACCTCATCCTGTCCCCATCTCCAAGAAGATGCCAGCACCTCCCCCATCCCACCAGACCTCTGAACTCCCTGGGGCCCCAAGTCTCTCAAGGGTTAAGTATATTTTCACTGAATGAGTCCAGACTTGGCAATTCTCTGCTGTTTTGGGCCTCATATCAGCTGGTGTTTGCTGCCTGGTTGCTGGCTCAGTGCCTGAGAGATCTTGGGGTCCCGGTTAGTTGAGAGTGCTGGTCATTCTATATGGTTGCCCTCCTTCTCAGCTTCTTCCAGCTTTTCCCTTATTGAACCACAGGTGACACGAGCTTCTGTAGATTGGTTGAGTGTAAATATCTGCATCTAACTCTTGCAGCTACTTGTTGGACTTTTCAGGAGGCAATCATGATAGCCCCCTATTTGAAAGCACACCACAGCCTCAGTAATAGTGTCATGCCTCAGGGTTTCACCCAGCAAGATCTCAATTTGGGCCTGTAACTATCTTCATACTCATGTCCATTATTTTCCTGCAATTCTTTCAGACAGGAACAATTCTGGCTCAGAGTTTTTGACTGTGGTATGGCAACCACATCTCTCAACTTGCTGCCCTGTGGTTTTACTGTAGGTGGGCACTACATTCTCCCTTTCCTCACTGTAGGGCATTTAACCTTAGGTCCCTCCCTTTGCAATTTGAGAGTCTGTCATCTCCCAGGTCTCTGGTACATTCTAGAGGGTACCTCCACCTTCTATCTCCCAAAGTTACTTGTGGAAAGAACAATTTTCAAACTCATCTGGAAAAGTAAAAACCCAGGATAGTGAAAACAATTCTTAACAATAAAAGAATGGCGGAGGGAATCACCAACCCTGACCTCAACCTATGCTACAGAGCAATAGTGATAAAAACTGCATGGTACTGGTGCAGAGACAGATACATTGATCAACTGAATAGAATTGAAGACCCAGAGATAAAACCACATACTTAAGAACAATTGATCTTTGACAAAAAAAGCCAAAATATACAATGGATAAAAGAAAGCATTTTCAATAAATAGTTCTGGTCTAACTGGCAGTGTGTATGTTGAAAAATTAAGATAGATCCATATTTGTCACCTTGCACAAAACTCAAGTCCAAGTGAATCAAGGACATCAACATAAAACAAGGTACACTGAATTTAATACAAGAGAAATTGAGAAAGAGCCTCAAATATATTGGCACAGGGTCAAATTTCCTAAGCAGAACTCTAAAGTCTCAGGCTCTAAGACCAAAAATTGATAAATTGACCTCATGAAAGTGGAAAGCTTCTGTAATGCAAAGGACATAGTCATTAGGACAAATTGGGAACCTACAGATTTGAAAAAATTCTTTATACATCCGATAGAGGGCTAATATTCAAAATATATAAAGAACTGAAGAAGCTACCCACCAAAATCAAACAATCCAATCAAAAATGGGGTATAGAATTAAACAGAGAACTCACAACAGAGGAATCTCAAATAACTGAGAAGCACTTAAAGGAATGTTCAAAGTCCATAGTCATCAGGGAAATACAACTCAAAACAATCCTGAAATTCCACCTTACACCAATCAGAATGGCTAAGATAAAAAAACTCAAGTGACAGAGAATGTTAGCTGGGATATGGAGAAAGAGGAACAGTCCTCCATTAATGGTGGGATTGCAAACTGTTAAAATCAGTCTGGAAATCAATCTGGATGTTCCTGAGAAAACTGGAAATGGTTTTACCTGAAGACCCAGGTATATCACTCTTGAGCACATACTCAAAAGATGCACCAACCATGCCACAGAGACATGTGCTCCACTATACTCATGGCAGCCTTATTTGTGATAGCTGGAAACTGGAAAGAACTCAGATGTTCCACAACAGAAGAATGGATAGAGAATATGTGGTTCATTTGCACAATGGAATACTACTCAGCTATTAAGAATGAGGACATCATGTGATTTGCAGGCAAATGGATGGAACTAGAAAATTTCATTCTGTGTGAGGTAACTCAGACCCAGAAGGACATGCATGGTATGTACTCACTAATAATTGAATATTTGTCCAAACTGTACAGCAATCCCAGGATACAATCCACAGAACTCAAGAAGGCTAACAAGCTGAAGGGCCCAAGTGAGGTATTCTCAATCCCACTTGGGAGAGAGAAGAAAGAAAACACAGGAGATGAGGGAAAAAGGGAGGGATCTGGGAGGGAAAGGGGACAGGGTGAGGAAGAGGGGAGCATGATCATGTATTGGATGCAGGAACAGCACTGAAGCACTGAGGACCTATAGTTCTCTATGTGTGGTTGGGGCTTCATAAACTATTCCCTGTCCACTTTGGCATCTCTGATGGTGTGGCTCTTGTTCAATTCATAATAAGGTAGCCATGTTGGTACACTACATTTTAAGTAATAGGTCTCAAAGATAAGTATAGTAGGTAATATGAAAACATACCATCAATTTGTGTTGTAGTCAGTGAGATAGGAAAGATAATTGTTTAGAGAAATTTCAACATAATTCATTTTTCTACTGACACAAAGAGCGTAGAGAAAATTCTGCATTCTTTCCATCGTGTTTTGTTTTCTTTTTAAAACTCTAATTAGATAGCTTTGAATTAAAGTGGCCTAGTTTCTAGTGTCATTATAAATCGTCATATTTGAATCCCTTGTAACTGTATAAATACCAACTCAGCTTGATATACCAGGAAGAAACCTCCAACTAGTAATTGAGTTTTTATGCATTCATTATTTCTTGAACCTGGAGGTACAAAACTGATTCTAGCTGGGAGAACTCTAGTCTTGGAAAGAAAGGGCAAACACACAGGTTAATGTGAGTTATAGTACAGGTATCAGTTAAAAGTTGTGAAGTAACATATAACTGAGAACCAACTACTGATTAAAAAAATTAGCAGAATAATTGAAAAACTCAAAGAAAATAAGTTGGTGTGTGTCAAACATAGAAAGCATAAGGGGCAATATTTTTCACATGCAATTCTTCAAAATCTCATACTTTAATGCCTCTCTTATCAGACTATTCTTGTTCACTTGGAAAGTTTTCCTCAATTAAAAAAATATAAATGAATTGTACATCACCATTGGCATAGATGTCCAGTGTCCTTCAGTAAAATGGTTAATTTACTTAGGCTCCCTTAGTATTCATATGTAAGACTGCCTCATGGAAGGAAATATGAACTATGTGGAAAAGAGAAACTTTATGCAGAGAAAGCATGGGATTCTCCAGGGACCTGGGCATTATCTTATTTCTACTTATAAAGCATCAGAACAAATTCTCAAGTTTAAAAGCTGCAACGTATGGCCTTGTCATTCATTTTGATGATTTTTTCCCACTATTTCAAATGAGTTGTTATCGTTCCTCAAAATTGACCAATAAGAATAGGAGTGTATTAATTCTAGCAAAGGCATAACTAAGCCAGTCTGTCAAGTTCACTCTTCCTAATATTATGTCCTTCCATGAACTTTCCTTTCTATGTCCTATCTCCAGTCCTACTCCCACAGTGACACACTTCCTCCAACAATGCCACACCTACTCCAAGAAGGCCAAGCCTAATAGTGCCACTCTCTGGGCCAAACATATTCTAACCACTACACGAAAACATTTAAATTTAATATTTTTGGCAACATTTGTTTCAGGGTATTACTTAGTTGAAACAAATTAAAGTCATATGCCACAACACACACACACACATACACACACACTTGTTGAAGTAATTATTTTAAACGGCCTCTGGTTAAGCCGACTATCTAAGCTATGACAGCTCTGCCTAGCTCAGCCACCATGTTCCATGGCCAGAGGCCATGTGCGCGCAGAGCTAGAACAAGCCAGTCAGAATCACCAGCCCTGCCACCCACGAGGCGCCAGTGTGGGAGATGGCTCTGCCAATCTTCCATCCCACCATCCATGCGGGCACAGTAGAAAGATGAGACTCTAATGCTTAAAGATTAATCAAAGGCTTATATATTTGGTAATGATCAGTATCAAGATACCCATACAATCAGTAGTGTAACCCAATACCCAACCTAGATATATCAACAACCTTTGACTGCTACAGACACATAAACATCTGCCTCCATCTCCTCTCTCTCTCTCCCTCTCCCTCCCTCTCTCTCTCTCTCTCTCTCTCTCCCCTCTCCTAGCTCCTCCTCCTCCTCTTCTTTTTCTTCCTCTCCTCCTTAATCCTCGTCTTCCTATTCCTCCCCTAACTCCCCCCACATTAGCTTCTACACACACACACACACACACACAGATACAAAGATATATATATATATATATATATATATATATATATATATATATATATACATTTATACATAAAACATGCATGTATGTATAATAAAGAGGTAGGAAAAGTTGTAATTTGCTGTATCATCATTAATATTTGAGCTTAATTGTCTCTACCTAAGAAAAAAAGACCTGAACTCTAAATAAAGACCTATACATGTGTATAGATGTATACTGTTGTTTAAATAATAAAAGACAGTAGTCTGGCATGGTGACACATGGCAATAATCTTATTAGTAAAGAGACAGAGTGAGAAAGCTTGTAAGTTGAAAGACAATTTTAACTACAGATTGATAGCTTATCTATCTATCTGTCTGTCTATCTATTTATTCATATATAAAATCATATTAGAATAAAGACAGATAGACAGACAGACAGATCAAATGCTAAATATATGGTTCATTAGGAGATAGCTTTCCTATCTTGCTAAGCCCTTAATTCAATTTCTATTACCAAAACCAAACAGCCAAACAGGAAAAAAAAATTAGTTTAGAAGTGTCACTGTTAGAAACAAAATTCTACATTTGAGCATGTCAATTTAAAATCCATATGACGTCATTGAAATGTTCCCACCTCATTTGAGGTGACACATTTAGTGTTCTTCTTTGTTACTTAAAACATCTCATTTATAGGAGAGAGTTTGGAATATGTAATATTCATTTAGAGACTGTTATTAACACTTTACTACAAATAAGAATCACCAAAATTACACAGAAGATGTAAATCAGAGATTTCTTATGTTTTGTTTTATAAATTGTAAAAACCTGCTTGGAGATGAACAAAGATAGTCTATTTTACTTTTATATTTCTGTCATGGCCATGAAATCTGGTATTAGGGTAATATCGATAGTTGAGGATCACAGAAGATATAACTGTATTAGGCTCTTGCTCAAAGAAAGTTTTTAGATTGTCAAGAAACTGCTTAGAATATTGTGCCTAAAATAAACAATAATTAAATTTTCTATAAAATTTCCTATGGGAGTAAGAGGATGAACCTCTTATGGTGGCCATTTTTCTTAGCCACTCTACTATACTAAATGTCTCCAAGATAACTCAAGGTAACTGATAAAGCATTGCTTTTTATTATATCCAACACACATCTAGAATGCATAGTGGTTTGAATCAAAGACTAATAAAAGGAGTGACTACTTTCAGTTCACATGTAAGGGCACTATTACTATTGCTGAGGAACAGGATGGAGTGAAATGACAGGAGAATGCAGGTTTTCCAACTATTTTGTTCATACATTGGGCTGGCTGGCTTTTTCTGTCTGGATGTCAGAACATCAGGATTTCATGAATTAAGACAAACACCTGCCCAATTCAGAGACTCCAAGTCCTTTATAATTTGATTAAAGTTACTTTGTTTATCATAGCTCATCTTGCAGACAGCCTGTGTAGAGACTTTTCAGCTCCAGTTGTGTTGAAATCCAATTATAATCAATCCTATATTGTATGCTGAATCTATACATCTATTCAAAGGTCTTTTAATCATTTATCAATCATTTGAAGCTATCTTCTCTATCAATTTATATCTTTATAAATAATTTCTGTTATTCTATAACAAAGTCTGACCTGTAAGATTACTGTTGTATATATTGCCCAACTTGTGCTATATAACTCCTTCCTGTAAAATGGTAGTTCATCCACATACTCAATACTCAAAAAAAAAAAAACCCACTAAACTAAAAGCCATAATACATAGGAAGAAGATATAGTAAAAATCTGTGATTGTCCTTTGCATGCTACCTCAGTCTCTATAAGTTCATATGAGCTTTGATTATGTTAGTTTTGAAGGATTTTTTTCTCGGTGTTTCCCATCCCTTATGGCACTTACACTCTCTCTGTCTTCTCATCTTCAGAGTTACCTGATCTCTGAGAGAGGGATTTAATGACAGTTACATTCCATTTAGAGCTAGGGGTTCCAAGGTCTCCCAATTCCTGGAAAATGTCTAACCTATGTGTCCCTGTACTTGTTACATCTGCTCCAAGAGAAGTATTCTCTGATAATGGCTGAGCAAGGCACTGATCTATGAGTATAGTAGAATACCATTAACAGCCATTTTATAGTTTAATGTATTTGTTTTTAGACCAGAGGTACTTAATTTTAGTCTAACTCTCTTGGATATCAAGTCTCTAGTTTTTAGATTTATAGAATATTGCCAATGAGTTTTACACATAATTTAGGGAAAAGTAGAAGCAATTCATCTTAACATTGTGGGTTGTATCTAGGCAGTCCATCTCACTTCCGAATAAAGAGTTAGAAGCCATTGGAAGTCAGGTTATATGGTATCATATGACCATTTTAAAGTAAATACTGAGATAACAAAAATATTAAATGTACGAATGTGGGTTAAAAAATAACAGTTTCACATCCTACACTAAGTTATAAAATACTCTTAATCAACGTTATTGAGGTTGGCATAATTCATTGTAATGTCACTGAAGTTTTCTGATTTACAAGTATTACAAAAAGCTTTTACATTTCACACCTTCTAGATCAGTGTTAAACTAAATTTGTTGCTAAATTAATGCTGTTTTTGTAATAACTTTTAAAAAGTAATGATAAATTATCACTTCACAGATAAGAATAAGATACTTGTTAGCAATTCTATTTTGTGAAAAAAAAAAGCCGTTTTTTGAAGTATGAATATAACAACGTGTTTTAGGGTCATCTAAGTTTGGCATATAAAACACTTCTGAACTTTTGAAGAACGATGAGATATAGTAGTTCCTACAGACACGAAGTTAACGGAAGCCCCATTACCCAATCAGCTTCTGGAGCTGCGGTGTTCCAGGAAACATCAAACTATAGCCCAGTATGAGATTTATATCCTTTATGAGAGTGACCACATTGTATTACAGAAGAGACCTCAGAATTCAGTGCAGTACCCAAGCATTGTTGGCTTTAGGAAATGGTAGCTTATGGATGTTTGTTAATAACATACAGCTACACTGCAAACTCGCACACCAATCCGGGCAGGCATCAATCCCTAGGTTTCATCTCACTAAGTTTCATAACTGTAAAAAAAAAATGTACAAAGAAAATTATCAGGGGCACATTGCATTGTCAAATTCATAACAGTTTATCTATTATCAACAATATGACTGCATTTGATTAATATATTCCACAATTACTTATGATTAAACAACATATTTTTAAAAAATCTTGGGAGATGGCTCAGTGTTTAAGATCCCTTGATATTTCCTAGAGGACCTAAGTTCAATTCAGGTCGCAGCACAAAGGTCAAGCAGCTCAAAATTTCCTTTATTTCCAGCTTCAGAGAGTCTAATATCTTCTTCTGTCTTCTATGTATACATGTGACATATACTCATGTAAACAGATTTTAATGTAGTAAAATAAAATAAATCTTAAAAATGAAAATAAATACATCTATATTAAAATTATGGCTGAGATTCATGTTTGCTATGCAAATTACTGTGCACAATGTAAATTTAGTTAATATTATAAAATCAAATGGTTTTGTGACTGTTCAAATGACTTATAAAATTCTCTTAAATGTATTAGCAGACAAAAGTTTCTATTGGTGGGTATGACTTTTTATCAAGTATTACAGATGTTTACCATATTATCCCTTACATGGTACTTGTATATTGTACTCAAACAATTCACACTGAATTCATGTTTCTGGAAATATTTTAAATGTCTACAAGGCACAATAATACAAAGAAATTACACGTGCACATTGTTTTAAATATCCACTTGTAATTCAATTTGACTTTCAATAATACTTAGAAATATGTAGCAGCTGGGCATGGGAAACTGGGGTAGCCAGTAGAAAGTTCAAGATGCTAGGGAAGCAAGAGGCTCCCAGGACCCAATAGAGATGACATTAGACAAAATATACAACAAAGGGGAGATAGAATCTATAGATACCACCTCCAGTAGATCGTCACAGCCCCCAATTGAGGGATGGTGCCACCCACCCATCTCAAAATATTTAACACAAGAAAATTTCTGTCCAAAGGAAAGTAAGGGAAAAAATGGAACAGAGACTGAAGAAAAGGCCATCCAGAGACTGCCTCACCTAGGGATCCATACCACCTACAGACACCAAACCCTATAGAAACTTGCTGTGTAGAGCCTGGTATGGTTGTTCCCTGAGAGATTTTTACAAGCACCTGACCAATACAGATGAAGATACTCACAGGCAACCATCTGACTGAGCCCGGGGACCTCAACGGAAAAGCCAGGGCAAGGACTGAAGGAGCTGAAGGGGATTACAAGTCCATAGGAAGAACAATATCAACAACCAGACCACCCAGAGCTTCCAACCCAAAAGTATACGTGGAGGGATCAATGGGTCCAGATATATAAGTAGCAGAGGATGGCCTTATCTGACATCAATGGGAGGGGAGCCCTTGGTTCTATGGAGGATTGATGTCCTAGTGTAGGGGGATGCTAGAGCAGTGAAGTGGGATTGGATGAGAGGGTAGAGGAGCATGCTCATAGAGGGAAAAAAGAGAAGGGTGTGGGAGTGGGATAGGGAGTTTGTGGAAGGGTAACCCAGAAAGGCGTATCATTTGATATGAAAAATGAATAAAATAATGAATAAAAAAATCTAAAAAAAATAAGAAAACTGAACATTTAAAAAATTAAAAAAGAAGAACAAAAACACACACACATCTGTAAGGTTGAATGATCACATTCACTCTCTGATTTCCCTATCTTATCCTCCCACTCTTGATGGCATCTGCCCAACTAATTTTCATCCTTCCTTCTTTCCTTCCTTCATTCCTGTCTTTTTCTCTATCTCTTTATTATTGGTTTTGTATGTCATTGATGTTGTGGTTTTTTTTTTTCCTGCTGTATTCTTCTGGACCTACTATGGTTTATTAGTGTCCTTTATCTAAATATGAATAGAAAATTATTTATTTGAGGAAGTTCCTGTACACTCAAAACTACATACTAAAATCTTGTTGCAAAATTAAATACATAATTTTTAGAAGATATTTTCCTGGAAGTTTCCATGTCACATTCTATTATTCACTTCAATTTGCGTGGTCCATGCAAAATATTTATATGATAGGCTAAATTAATAAGGGTCTCACATAGAAATTTAGATTCTTGTCTTATAATAAATGTTATAAATAACAGTCTTTAATTTCTTATATATTAGCATCATTTTCCTCCAGGAACTTAGACCAATTAATCATATTCTTGAGAAGTATGCAGTGTAGTTGAAGAATTTTTATTCCTTATCACATTTTATTACATCTAATTCCAAGTTACTATAGTCAATGGTGTTTTGCTCAAATGAAGTTTATAATAATTTGTGTGTCACTTAAACAAATTATTTCTAAGGAGATGTTGTTTGTTGTGTCTATATTTTGCTACTGTTCATGTTTCTTTTTATGTCTGTAAAATTCTACTGAAGAAAACATTTCTTTTAAGTTTTGGATTATATTTCTAATTAAAATATATTCACACACAGCACTGAATTAATGAGGAATAATATATTAATACAAATTTAATTATGGTAATTGAATGCCATTGTCTTTTCTTAGTGCTTTCTAGAGTCATGGTGAAAAGAACAGATTAATATGTGTTTGTAATGTTCAGTCAGTTAATGAATCTATTTATGTGACTAGCCAAGATTCATTGTAGATTTGTAGATTAAATTAGTCTTGAATTTGCAATACAAATTTGATATGGATGTTGTATTACTGCAGTGGAAGAAAGTATAAAAGTTATTTTATAAAATACAGTAAAGTTATAAATATGCAAGGTTTAGCTTAATTATATTAATGTATTTAAATTCAATCAAAAGTGGATTTTATTCATATTATATTCAAACATAATATTTAATGAGAAAACAATACAATGGTTTACATTTCTTGGATAAAATGCTATATCGAAAATAAGTGACTAAAAATGTGATTATTATATATCTACTGTGAAGGTTATTCTTTCTATATTGGTTCTTCTGCTATAAATGTTATAAAATACAGAAAATGCTCTTTTTTCACGGTGGAAATTCATATTTTATTGGTAATCTCATACATTTGTATCATTTCATCCAATCCAATAACTTCATCAAAGCTAACCAATGCTTGCAAGAAAATAGTTTCCAATTTTATTCTAATTTGTTTTATTTTGTTTGCCAAATATAGTTTATTATACAGCAAAATTAAATGCTGAACTTATGTAAAACTATTAATATATGGAATCAATATAATCCACTATAATTATACAACTTTTAATCATTGCAAAGATGGAAACTAATGACCTTTAAATTAAAGAGTACTTAAAACAAACATTGTGATTTATAGTTATGATTTTTGTCACTTTCAAGTTGATGCAGAAAGAAAAAGATAAGTTCAAGGCTACCCTGGGCTCTGTAATGAGTTTGAGTTCAGTGAGTTCATGGGACCATGTGAGTCAAAATAGCATCCAAGAATAAACAAACCAATAAACAAATCAAAGAGTCCTATCTATGCATATGTCTGAAAATCATGGAAAAGAGTTAAGTTGAAAGAGATCTAGGTTGGAATATTCTTCTTTATCATTGTATTACTGGTGTTCTTTATTTGGTTGCTGTTATGGTTTGTTTGTTTCACTATTTTTTGTTTGTTTGTGTTTGATATAGGAACCAAATAATGACTGGTTCTAGAAAATTTGTCATCTTCCTGCGGCTAAAATAACTATAAATATTAGAAAATAATCTGTTACATACATTTTTCTAAACCAGCTGTCAGAAGCCATCTAGAAAGTATCTGGTAAGCAAGTAAGTTTTCTAGAGTTGGCCCACCATTTTGCAGTGCTGTTATAGCTCTGAGATGCAGGATTCTCTGAGAGCAGGATTCTGAGTCTTAATCCCAGGGTTTCTTCTCACTGCTGATAGGACTTTTCTGACCCTATGTTTAATGATCCTTGGAACTCAGCCCACTCTGTTGGGAAGAATTCCCACAGAATCAATATGAAGATATAGTTTCATGTAGTAGTGCTATGTAGGCAAATTGATAATTTTATAATTCCTGATAATGATTTTATAGAATTCCTAAATTGATTCAAGTAATCCCAAGCCCCTTATAAAACAAAAGCTGTAAATAGAGTTCTATAAAACTTCATGTGTCATGGGCTAATTGCACTAGGAAAAGAAAACAGGTTTGGAAGAAATTTGCAATTAGGAAAACATTCTATCAAGGTTAGGAATGAGGCTGCTATCTAGGAGCTAAAAGTCATAAACAGGGAATGGACAATTTATTGTAGATGCAAGGACAAAGAATAATTGATAGGCTAGTTCATTTAAACAAGATTTTGAAATAATAATACACAAGTTAGAAGTTTTGTCTCCTGACAAAAACAGTGCTAACTTATGACATGAAAATTATTACTTTAAACTTATAATGAACTAATGGAGTTAGTAACAGATAATGAATGCTTAGGTGAGTACTAGTCTTAATAGAAAGACATATAAACAGTACTACTGTATATCCTTAAGCTTTATTGAGCTATGACACGAGCTATTGCCTTAAATTTACTATGAACTTATGAAATGTAAAAATGCTTAGGAAACCATTTGATCTATTATCCTGATAACATAAAAACTAAGAACAAAAATAAATTGGTGGTGGAGTTGGTTTTTCAGCTTCATATAGTATAAATGTTGTCTGTGTACCTGTTTTTCTTTCTCTCTTTTTTCTTTTGTCTCTTCCCTTCTCTTCCCTTCCCTTCCCTTTCCTTCCCTTCCCTTCCTTTCCCTTTCTTTTACTTTCCTTCTCTTCCCTTTCTTTTACTTCCCTTCCCTTCTTCCCTTCCCTTCCCTTCCCTTCCCTTTACGTCAATATAATTTGAGCCTCTTGCCTGGCATGCAAGTGGTCCTTGACTCAAGCAGAAAGGAACTCAGGTAAGTAAGTTTCTTTTTCCCTGCTGCTATCAGCAGGAGTTGAATATCTGGAAGCCATCCACTTTGGGACCTAATCAATTGTATTGTCATACCACTTCACTGACTGTCTGAATTTAGCCTGTGATGTCAAAGCTGTTCCTTGGTAACCAGAATAATTCTTCACTTCATTGTAAATCTTATTCTTATACAACAGGTAATTATTGCTTTCCACCTTCCACACTTCTACGTTCATTAATATTGGCATTGTTTCTTTCTTCTTTATGCAGCCATTTCTAGGGGAGACTGCTTCATAGTATTTCTTCTGGTATTCTGGCTCTTACAGTCACTCTAATCCTTTTTCAATGATGTTCTCTGATTTATTCTTGAGGAGCTCTTCTTCATATTTGACCATCATGATTAAACTCCCACAAATCAGTGATATCTACATTGTCTCAATTGTTTTCTGTGATGGTTTCCATTTCCTGTAAAGAAACACTTCTTGATGAGTTTGTCTTAGGCCCAATTAAACAGCTATAACCTTTCAAGCTACAACAATGATTGGCATATAAAATATACACTATAGTACGATAAAGACATGAACAACATGATAGTAAATCGTCACATTTTATTAACTCCAAATCCTACTTCACAAGATGAAACCCATACCTCCCACCATAATTGGGCAATAGACCATAAGGAAGAATCTATTATTGTGCTACTAGAC
The DNA here is from genome assembly GCF_004785775.1 of Grammomys surdaster. Lineage (NCBI taxonomy): Eukaryota > Metazoa > Chordata > Mammalia > Rodentia > Muridae > Grammomys > Grammomys surdaster. Next base: position 6,626,735 of record NW_021604577.1, read on the forward strand.
AGTATTAAACTGACTTCTGATGACTTATTGTAATGGTAGAGATCAGGGCATGTCACATTCCTCATATAAGAAAATTATATTTGATGTAGATAGTGATTAACATAGTAACCAACAAGTAGCCAAAATGTGGAGAGTAGAAGACTGCTGAATGCTGAGCCCTAAAGGAAACATAGATATCACACACACCACCCAAGGCTCAGATATCATAGTGAAAAATGGAGCAGAATGAGAATATGAGATAAAGTCAGGGGACATCTAAAGGAAACATCTTTTGGATATATGATAGGGGAACTTCAGGAATGAACGTTCAAAACTGTCACAGAATACAGAAAACCTGGGCATTCCAAGGCATAACAAATTGCAGTAAATAGAGAGGAGTTGGGCACACACTTCCACGCCCAGCCATGAAGCTATTGGTAATTTTTATCGGTGGAGAGAGAAAGAAATCACTTTCTTTTTAAGAGTGTCATACCTTTAAAGACAACCATTTTGAGACGAAGAAGGTAGTGCAAACTTGTCTAGTAGACTCTTTAAAGAATGAAACTAAGTTGAATGCGTATAGAAAGGATGGGAATTGAAGGAAGAGTTGTGCAGGGGAGTGAATATAATCAGAACACATTCCTTATACTTGCAAATATCCACTGAGGTAAAGCAATAAATTGATCTATTAAGATAAATAAATAAATGTCATGTTTCATCTCTATTATATATATTAATGCAAAATATTTTAATTGCAGTACTCAAACAACATACTATGGGATGAGACATTTATAATTTTTTTGTTCTCTGCTTAAAATTTGGGAAGTGTTTTGCATTGTAGTTTGCTAAATTTATACTTTACATTTTATCAAATGGGCATATATTTATTTGATAATACATACTGCTGCTGGGTACTGATAATGCACAATGTTAATCATATCAATTGGGAGGCAGATGTAGGCATATCTCTGAGTTTGAGGCCAACATGGTTTGCAAAAAGTTCCAGGACAGCCAGCACTACCCAGAGAAATTCTGTCTTGAAAATCATATATAAATATAAATATTAATATTAGTGTTAATATTAATATTTGTTATTAATAATTAATGTTGGATATATGCAAAAATATACTATTTCAGATACAACTATGCAAAATTTCTAATAATTATTTTATTTACTTTTAAGTTAAAATTTACATTCTTAAAATAATATGAACCTTTTAAAAATTGAATTGACAGTCATGTTATCAAATTTCAAAGGTTAGAATTTCAATTTTACTTTGGATGTTGTCTAGAAAGAACAGGTGTGAAAATGTGCTACAAAAATGTCAGAGATTTTTCTGCTAAGAGGAACTGAAATGCTGTTTAAAGTTATTTAAGAAGTTTTAAGAGATACTACTCTGAAACAAGTTTTCTGAGTTTCTTTCATTCGCCTACTCTTTTTTTCTGTGCTGTATTCTGCCTCTTCTTCCTTTCTTCCTCACATGACCTTTCCTTCTCTCTTCTTTCTATTATTCTGTTCCTTTCATGTTTTGTTTAGTGTTACTAATTGTTAAACCTAGGACATTATGCTTCTTTAGCACACACTTAATTATTGACTTACACACAAACCAGGTATCATTTAGTTTATTTTCGTCTTTAATTAACTAAATAATCATTACTAGGAAAAATGAAAGTGTTAAGATTTTAGGCTTTTAAGAAATAATAAATATTTGACTGCCATGGAGTACAATTAATACTATAAAATGGGCCACTATAGCACTTATTTTAGATGATTGCTGAAAATTTTCATATCATGGTTTCTTCTGGAATTATTCTTCTACAGATTAAATTTTCATTGTCAATAAAAATCAAAGTATCTTCAATCTATTCCATTGATCTACCTGCCTGTCCCTGTACCAATACCATGCAGATTTTATTGCTCTGTAGTATAGCTTGAGGTCAGGGATGGTAATTCCCCCAGAAGTTATTTTATTGTTGAGAATGGGTTTTACTATCCTGGGATATTGTTATTCCAGATAAATTTCAGAATTGCTTTTTCTATCTTTGTGAAGAATTGAGATGGAATTTTGATGAGGATTGGACTGAATCTGTAGATCGTTTTTGGTAAGATGGTCATTTTTACTATGTTTATCCTGCCAATCCATGAGCATGGGAGATGTTTCCATCTTCTGAGATCTTCAATTTCTTTCTTCAGAGATTTAAAGCTCTTGTCTTTCACTTGCTTAGTTAGATTCACACCAAGGTTTTTTATATTATTAGTGACTGTTATGAAAGCTGTTGGTTCTCTAATTTCTTTCTCAGCCCATTAAGCCTTTACGTACAAGAAAGCTACTGATTTTTCTGAGTTAATTTTATATCCAGCCACTTTGCTGAAGTTGTTTATCAGTTGTAGAAGTTCTCTCCTAGATGTTTTTGGGTCACTTATGCATTCCATAATATCATCTGCAAATAATGATACCTTAACTTCCTCCTTGCTAATTTGTATCCCTTTGATCTTTTTTGTTGCCTAATTTCTCTGGCTACAACTTTAAGTACTATATTGAATAGATAAGGAGAGAGTGGGCATCCTTGCCTTGTCCCTGATTTTAGTGAATTTCTTCAAGGGATATATCTCATCTGTAGTCTCTAAATCTAGACACTATTGCTGATGCCAAGAAGAGCTTTCTGACAGGAGATTGGTATAGCTGTCCCCTGAGAGGCTTTGCCAGAGTCTGACCAAAACAGATGTGGATGCATGCAGCCAAACAACGGACTGAGCGTGGTAACCTCAATGGAGGAGTTATGGAAAAGACTGAAAGAGCTGAAGGAATTTTCAACCCCATAGGAAGAACAACAATATCAACCAACCAGAAACCCCAAAGCTCCCAGGCACTAAACCACCAACCAAAAAATACACATTGGGGGACTCATACCTCCAGCTGGATATGTAGCAGAGGATAGCCTTATCAGACATTACTGGGATGGGTGTCCCTTGGTTCTGTGGAGGCTCAATGACCCAGGGTAGGGGAATACTAGAGAACTGATGCAGGAGTGAGTGGGCAGGTGGGGGATCACTCTCATAGAGGCAGGGGAGGGGGAAGGGATAGGAAGTTTGCAGACAGGCAACTGGGAAGGAGAATAACATTTGAAATGCAAATAAATAAAATAACCAATAAAAATAAAAGATCAAAGTATTTGGATTTTTCAGACTTTGAATGTAAAAGTTATTGAGACTATTAATGTATAATATATTTTTTTATTCTGTGATAGATGGCTCACTACTATGCCTAAACAAGGAATCTTTAATAGGTCATGAGTGGATATTAGTCATTTAATACTAGATTTTACTGTTTTAGTAAATAAAATCATTGGTTCACATATAAGTCAACTTTATAGAAGTATTATACATTTATATTAAATTTATCAAAATTATTATAAAACACACATTTTTCTATATGTAAATAATGACATATCAGACATGTGTCTTTTGAATGTATGATGAAATAGAAGGCAAAAATGCATATGGCGCAGATAATTACAAAAAGGTTGTTGACATTTTATAACATTTCATTTTTCCACTTCTGCTGCCCCTTGTGCCTGAGTTCTGCAGTTATAAGCATGTATTACCACACCCAGTTTATGCATTTCTAAATATTGAACATAGGATTTTGTCCATATGGGGCAAAACACTCCATCAATTGCACTACATTCCTAGTCCTGTGACTTAGTCATACATAGAAACAATGAGATTCACTAAAGCATATTCAATACCTTAAATGTTTCTTTAGAGCTACAATTATCTCAGCAAAATTGTAACTCATTCAACATACACTGAAAAAATATATTAAATGTGACTTCATTCTATTAATAGAAAATCATGAATAAATATTAACATATTTTCTTACGATTTCAACCAATTTAGTACTATGTTTTATGTGTTCTAACTTTTAAGCAACTAAATATTTAAAACACAGTATTTTGGCAGAAATGAAATACAAAATACATAGTGATACAGAAGAGCATATGTGATAAAGAAAGAATCAACAGCAATTGTATCTAAGCTAAAATAGAGAATCACGGAGAGAAATATAAACTTGTTAGTCATTTGCAAACTATCTTTTCCTCTTGACAATAACATAACTTATAGCTGGTAAATATAAAATTTCCAAATACTTAGCTTATTAAGTCAATACATTAAAATGTGAAACTGAGTAAATTAATGAAAGTACAATATTGATTTTGCATGTACATGTATATATATATATATGTATATATAGACAATAATTGAAAAAATCTGCCAATTATTATTTAAATATAAAACACTTGATTATATTTCCATAGCAATTGATCAAAAGAACAGTGTGAGAAAATGGGATTTATGCCCATGCATTACTAAGTTGTGAATTTGAGACTGGATGTTTTTATTGCAAATAAATTAAATGGAGCTACTAAAATAGAATGAGTCTTGTTTCATTTCTCAGTGTAAAAGAAATTTTAGTGTCACTGAATGTGCAAATCAGGAGTTACTTTTAACTGAATAAATAATTCAAGTTAAAAAGCCTATTTACATACACACACACACACTACACACACACACACACACACCACACACACACACACACACACACACACGATTAAAAGACTATTTTAACTTAATTATAGGATCATGGATGATGTTAATGAAGTGAATCCTCAGTAATGTTGTTGTTATAGAGTCATTGTGTAAGTGAGCAAACTGGGCATAGAATATCTGTGTGTGGATTCTTCAAAAAAGTCAAGGATAATCAGAAAATATTCATACAATTTGCAACATATCTATGGTTCATAGAGATATTTAACTTTAATGAGGTATTTGAAGGTCTTCTGAGATTGTTATTGTGAATAACTGTATGTAGAAAAGCTATAAAACCTGCTGAGAATGCCTTCAGGTAAAGAACTTTCATATTGAATAGTAGATCAATCAATATGCAGAGAAAAAAAACTGTCTCCAACTACAGACCCATGGAAGTAAAAATATAAACAATATAATACTCTTGTATGAAAATACTGATATAAGAATAAGTACATTATCTCAACTCAGATAATTGTTAATCCATGCTTTTATATACTTATACAAACTTATTTTGTGAAACATAGTAGCAATTAGTACCAAGATATAAGTATTCATAGGTCAGTTCTATTATAATTAGTATATATCTTAAAACCAAAACTTGATCTTTCGACCCTAACAAAAGGCATAAAATTTTGACGATGTAAATGTAACTTTACAATATTAAATTTTATGATAACATACAATATGTACCTAGATAAAACCGATCATAGAATTTATAGTCAATATAAGTAAAATTATGTCATCCTTCTTAAAGGCTCAAAAATAGTTGTGCTATAATTAATTGGCAGTTAAAGAAATGCTGACATTTTAAAAATAAAAAAATGTAGCATTAGTAAATATGACTGTCATTAGAAAATAAAAATATCTTAAGATAAAACAGTTGAGGCAATAGAAATTATAAAGGACATGGGAGAATTTGAATATTAAAAATAAACATGACTAGAAACTATATTTAAAATTTATATTTTTAAAATTGTGAAAACCTGAAGGGGGGATAACACTTGAAATGTAAATAAAACATAATCAATAAAAAAAGTTTATAAAAAAAACTGTAAGCAACACAGACTGTTACTATAAAATATTTTAATAGCTCCAACCCACTGAAGTCATTTTATGAATCTAATAATATAGTATTTATAAGAAACATATTTAGACTTGTATAAAGAAATGAAACTGTTAAAATTTCTGATCCTTGCCATACCCTCAGTGCGGAAGATCATCAAAAGACAACTAGAAATTCAACATCGACAAGTTATTGTACAGTCCACAGGGAATCTGACACAACACGGAAACAAATGTTTAGGCAATAGCAGATGTTTTCCCAAATAGACAATTATAGGGCGTAATTAAAGATCAAGATGGAATCTAGAAAAGGAAATAGAAGCATTAATTGGAGAAGAAAATTAAGAAAGGATGAAAGCACACACTTCCATCATCCCATTGCTTGCTGCACAATTTCATTAGTAATCAAAAGTAGACACCTCTGCACACAAGAGACTAAACAAGAACATGCTTGCACGTGAATTGTTGCTTGAAAACACACCCATAATTGTGATCATTTATTATTTTAATACATTTTGTCCATAACTGACTTTAAAATGTAGAAGTTTCATTTCCAAAATCGTTTTATGCAATCTATGAGTTAGCTATTCTCTTTATCCTGCTAATATGCTGATGCCATTCCTGTGACAATGTAATCTCTGTTATATTCTTGTTTTGCCCATTAAACAATTTGGATTCATTTCCTCCTTAAGGGCATTCCTAAAGACCTTTGACACCTAGCTGTTAATTATTAAAATGGAAAGAAGTTTGTACAACAAGATTTGCAATTAATCTGACATGGAAAATATGATGTTTAGCTACAACTGCGTTTCAGCTTGGAATGTAATCATTAAAATTTTCAATATACATAATTAAATATGAGTATATTATTCTTATTAAAATCAACTAAATTCACACATGAACCTATCAACAAATTTAAAAATGATGATGTGGCTTAGATATTTAGACTCGGAAATTCTGAAACTCAAATTGGAATTTGCCAATTTCCTTTGAAGAAAGTTCCAAATTTTAATAGCATACACAAGATTAGAAACATTTCTTAACTGTCTTATTGTTACCTCAGTTTCAAGTTTCAATTCTCCATGTAAAACAAAAGGTTTTTGATAACAGGGTCTTAAATTTTTTATTTAGTATATTATTTAGCAAAAAAGGAAATAATGGGTAGAGGTTTGGTAAAGGAAGGAACAAAAGAATGAGAGAAGACTGAGTGAGCAGGGGAAAAAGGGGGACCTACTTGAAGCTTCCTCCTGGAATAGAAAGATAAGAAGTTACTCTGTGCTGTGATTTTATATCTACTAACTTATTGTCCTACTTGATCCTGATCTTCTATGTTCCCTGTCATTTGTGCTAAAATCCAGACTAAAGCAAGTGCTATCAGACTTGCTGCTACCCTTTGAAAGATTATAAAAAGAAGATATTTTCCTGTGGTCAGGAGAATTCTTGGAAGAGTCTCTCCTCTGAGTCACGCTCGTTATTTTGTCCAAAAGTATGATTCTTCTGATCTTACTGTGAGATATCCCTGGAGTCATTGGTAGTTTCATATGAATCTTAGGGAGTTTTTCTTTGCTTGCTTGTTGTTTTTGTTTTCTGGTTTTTCTGTTTGTTTGTTTTATCGGGATACAAAGTTTAGTTGGAAAATTGAGGTTATTGATATTTGAAATTATTAAGAAAATTTGTGTGTTAATTGTGGTCATTTTGTTGTTGATTATTGGTATTGTTTGTCTTCTCAGTGGAGCTTAGCATTTTGTTTATTGTGGTTTTGTATTCCTTTTCTTCTAAAAATATAATATTCTATTAATTCTTTTAGATCTTAATATATTATGATCATTTTCACAAGAACTCTCATAAACTCCCAGTTCCTCCCCATCTCCTTCCAATTTTCTGCCTTTTTCTTTTTTTCATTTATTTTATTAAAAATGTACTTTTTAAACAAGATATCCGTATAATGGTTTCTTCTCCTTTAACTCCTCCCAATCCTCATTGTCTCCACATCCACCTAAATCCACATCCTTTCTTGATTCTTGTCTTAATATGGGACTGAGAGCACCAGTGTATCTCAGTCTCTTTGCATTGTCCAGGTATTCATCTTTGTATTTGTTCTCATATTGCTGGAGGAACCTTCTCTCATGATGTCTAAGTGAGATGCCTATCTATAGGTATAGCAGAATTTCATTAGGAGTCATTATATTGCTACATATTTTTTTTAAAGTCAGGAAAAAAAGTAGTACTTGACTTTTCTTTATAAATCCATGACTCATCTAGTCACAGGGTCACTCAAGTAACTCAACTGATCAGTGCTAATCATGGATTCCACTGGAGTAGGGATTAAATTCATTCAGATAATGGCTGATTACTGGCACACTTTTTGCCATTATTGTGTCAGCATATCTTCTAACTGGATACCATTGTAGCTTCAAGGATCTATAACTGGGTTGGTAGTAACCTTTCTCCTCCGGTAGCTTGCAAAGTACCTTCAGTACCATGTACATGAGTTAATAGGGGTGAAGAGTCAAGGTAGACACCAGCTTGATTTTCTCATGTCCAATGAGTTATATAGATGTTTTCTTCAGCAAGAAGGCTTTTTGATTAATTTGAGAAAAGCAGTCTATAACTTTCACAGTAGCCATGCTATTCTCTTGGCAAATAACTCAATTGGGCCACTGCACAGTTTAATGAGTGGGGTCAGAGATGTCCAGTGGCAGTTTTGTCTCCCCATTTATTTGGTGACTCAATGTAGATTTCTTTCATATATGTATAAAATTTAAGAATCTTCTACCATCTTGTGTTTTCATATAACCCTACAAATGGCTCTATATCTTTGCTCTTCCTCTCCATATTTTCTCCCTCCTCCAATTTCTCATTTGATCCTCAAATTTCAGTCTCTCCCTTTCCATATACCCCAACTATCCATAACAACCTATTATATTTCTCCTTCCTAAGTAGATTCTTCCCCATCCTAAAGGAAGACCAAATTCAGAATCAACAGCTAATGTCTCCCTATAGGCTCCAGTATTTGAGTACTTGGTTCCCAGTTGATGGCACTATGTGAAAAAGGTTATAATGTGTGATTTAGAAGAAGGAAATACATCACTGGGAGAGGAATTTGTGAGTTTAAAGCCTAACACTGGATCCAGTTTGTTGTTTCTACATTGTTCTTGTCATTTGAATATATGCTCTCAGCTTTCTGCTACTGCTATTATGCCCTTCTTGTGCCACTATGCCTCTCCACCATGAAGTGCTTTTATCCTTCTGGCATAATACTTCAACATAAACCATTAGAAAAGTTGTCTTTGTGATAGTATTTACTCACAGCAATAGAAAATTAATTAAGGCATGGTATACATTTGTTTCCTTTTTGTTTGTTGATAGAGTCATATTGTTATATATCCAGACTTGTTTTGAAACTATGCTGTTATTGACTGTCTTTCTTCCAAGTGTTGTGATTACAACCATATGCCAAGATGTCAATTTTGTGATGTTTACTTTCAATAAATTACTAAGTTTGGTTAGATGGTGTTTAGTTTAATGTATCTGCACGGTTATTAATTTAATGTGTTGATTTGAGGTTTTCTTTTCTGTTGTCATTCTTGATTTTTGCATTAAAGTAATAACCGTCTGAAAAAAAAGTTTACTTCTTTCTAATTTCATTAAAATTATAAAGGGAGATTCCCATTAGGTCAATAATTGCTTAACAAATTTATCACGAAAAATATTCTAATCACTGGCTTTTCTTTGAGAGATATTTTTAATTTTGTATTCAATCTCTTTATTTCTAGATATTTCAAATTTGTCTGAACTATCAAATATGTCAGTGTAGAACAGAATTTAGTTGGCTTACAGAAATGAGGAGTTTTGTGATCCCAATGATACTGTCTACCCATTATGCTTTGATATTTTTATTAATTCATTTTTAATTTACATATCAAATTTTATTTAGTGTTACTCAACAGTAAATACCATAGCTAATGAAGTAATATAATAGAGGTACATAAGGTTATAGCACACATTAATATATCATAAAAATTAAATAGATCTTAACTAATTATATTGCTATATTTTATATTTATAGCTGATAAAATATGATGATTCTTCTGTTTTAAAAGCAGTTGTTTTGTTCTTGATGTAACTATTTCACATTTTTATTAATCATGCACTTTTTATTTATACAAACCACAGAATTAAATTTGAACAATTTTAATATTTGATATCCTGAATCCAAGGTATAATGTTTGCTTTACAATGGATCCTTTTAAGAACATTAATTTTTTTCCAAGTGTTTCGTCTTTAAGCTTTTAAAAATAGAATCTTGTAGTGTAGCCAAGACTATTTGAACTTCTCAGCCTCATGCCACAGCCTTTTCAGTTGTTTCAGTTATACAACTATACCACAAGGTCTACACTTGTACAAGTACTGAATATTTTCAGTATTGAAAGAAAGCAACCAAATATTTATTAAACTCTTCATATATTGAGTTGCCTTTTTTGTAGTTTGTTTCTTGGTTGTTGGGATAAAATACTTAATAAAACTAACTTGAAAACGAAAGAATATATTTCAGTTTACACTTTACAGACAATTAAGAAGGAAAATTAAGGCAGCAATTTAAGGGAGGAACTTATAGGTGTTATGCCCAAGTCACATGGACCCCAAAGACCACTGAAACCCAATTCCAATACAAACATATAAGGGTCTTTATTATGAGCTTGTGAGCAAGGACTCTTACTGTCACTGTTGCAGTGGGTCAGAAGTGAGAGCCTCAAGTCTAATGTTGTGAGAATATTTATTGTGCTTACAGCAAGCTTGGGAAACTTCCATATGGGTCAGCAAGTTAATATTTTTATAACTGCATTTCTGGCATAAGCTGCAAAAACCAAAAATGGGCAAAACCACCTGACAAACAAGATGGCTAGGTTGTCTATTTTCTGTAGTATTTCTTAGGTTATTTATATGTATCTTGACACTGTTATTGTATCCTGCCTACCTGTTGCTAAGAAGGATTGCCATAGGATGTTTGTTGAAGTAGACTTTGTGGATTTCTTCCTGGAATTGGAGTTGATTAGGTTTTATAGTATGTAGGAATTGAAGACTGTAGAAAATTGCTGCTTACTAGCTTACGTTCTATGGCTTTCTATGGTTAGACCTGTCTACCTTCGAACAAAAACAAAAGAAAAGAAAAAAATACTAAATCACAGCAAAACAAAATAAAACAAAACATCTACCTGATGAACCTGGATACCAAAAGGTGAATTACAGTTCACATTACACAGCTTATGGAAACAGTCATCCTGGTAACCTTCAATTCACCATGCCTTCCTGTGAAGAAACCTATAATCTCTGACTATAGATGCATCTAAGATCTATGAGAAGTGAATAAGAGACTTGATATCATCTAACCCACACTCTCAAACCAATATACTCTCATGAGTCTGATTCTTCCAGAGAAACAGTTATATACTGTCTTTGACCTGAAAGATATACTCTTCAGACTCTTATTGGCAGAAGTGATTCAGAACACCTTTGCTATTGAAACTCAAGATCAGAAGGAAAGTTGAGAGGGCAACTTACCTGGAACTGGTTGCCACAAGAATATAACAAACAAACAAGCAAACAAATAACACTCTTAAATCCTTTTGGTTGAGACACTTAGTGTTGATTTCCTGCCCTTATATCTAAGGTTCCTGGACTCATACTATTATAACATGTAGACAATCACCTCCTAACTTCTGAAACTGAAAGAGATATTAAAGGGACAACCACTGGACTTCTGCAAGAGTTAAGGACCTTAGGTAACAGAGACTTAGCCAGGAAAGCTGAACTTTTTACAGAAAGAGGCTACTTATTTGACTACTTGCTAAGGGAAGGAAAAGGAGCCTGTCTCAGAGTAGGACTACTGCCATCATTTAGATCTCAAATTCAAAAATTATTGGACAGGTTTAGAATGTCTAGGTGTAGGTGGGTATTGCTACCTCTGTATACTAGGGTTTGTATAAATATCTAGGGCTTTATAAACCAACAAAGGAGAGCATCAAGGTCCTTATCTTAGAGTAAATAACTGTGTGGCTTTAAATACAGCTCTGATATGGCTCAAGCTCTAGGACTTCAAGATGCCTTTAAAACTTTTCATCTGTTTGTCCACAAAACAAAAGACATTCCAAAAGGATTTTTAACTCCAACTTTGGAGCCATGGAAATGCCCTATGCCAAATGTTTCCAAAAATATTAAACGCTGTAGCCACAGTACAACCCAACTGTCTAAAAGTTATGGCTGCTATTGCTATTCTTGTGACTTAAAAGGAGACAAGTTGACTCTGAATCAGGATCAAAGCACCCAATACAATTGAGTCCCTTCTCTCAGGAACATCAAGATGCTGACTGTCTAATATCCATGTGATATAGTATGAGGCCGTACTTCTGAACCACCAAGTTAAGTTTAAGAAACCCCTCTCCATAAATTCTGGTATCTTCTTGCCTGATTACAAACTTCAGGTGGTCACTCATGACAGTTGTGAGGTGACCTTGGTGGTCCACAGGATTCAACTCAACCAAATGGTATTTTCCTAAAAGATCCATATGCAATACTCTACAAAGCTGTATTAATGATGAAATCAGGTATAAGGGGGCTGTAGTAGTTACTATAACTAAAATGATATACCAAGCCTTAAGGCCAGGTACCTCATCCCAAAGAAAAGACTGGCTGTTTGAATGAAGATTCTCAGATGGGCAATGGGAAATTTTATCACCATATGCACAGATGTCATATTTGTAATCAAGTTAATCATAAAAACAGAGTGCTTAGCCAGGAAGGGGTCTAAGTAAGAGCACAACACTTGAGTAAACACGAGAAAAGCAATTGTACTAACGTCCATACTGCCAGAGGAGGATACAAGTAATTGATAATTTTAATAGACACCTTTTCCAGGAAAGTAGAAACACTCCCTACCTGAACTGAAATTACTCCAATAATACTATAAAAGCTCCTCTGAAAACGGTACCCAGATTTGACATCCCTTACAAATGGGGTAGCACAATGCTTTTAAGAGCAAAACTTATCAAGTAATAGCTAAAATTTTAGGCATAGATTGGAATTCGACTGTGAACTTAGACTTCAGAATTCTGGGTTGGCAATAAAATAGATATAAAATGAAAATTAAAAATTGAACTTATTTTAATTTAAAAACTGTTCTAACTATAATATTCCCCAGATTTTAATAGAGCCCTAGACCTTAGCATAACTGACTCCATGATGGAAGTACCACTCAGGCTGTAAAACTCAGCATGTAGACAGCAATCACTGCCAAAACAAAAATAAAGACCTAATCCATCAAAATCTGTAACCTGGGAAAGTCTCTACATTTACTAAACTTGCTTTTTTGCTTCTGCGACTCTTCTTGTGGCTAACTGTACTTGTTAACTGAAGTATGTCAACTCAGAATATGATGTTTGTGCTTAATAGTTCAATCTGAGAATGTCTTGGAGCTACACTGGGATCCTGAACACCAATTGTAGTTGTTGCTCCACTAACAAAAACTATCTATTGGCTTATGTCTGTGTATCAGTATTCTTCTCTGGTGACTATACAACAATAACAACCAGCAAACCAACCATACAAACATACAAAAATTAACCACCCTCTGACTGGTCCACATTCCATACTCTCCTGTCTCCAGGAGGATTTTGACACCCACTCATCCCCGATCCCATCAGACCTCCCCCCTCCTTTTTAAGGTATAGAAATAAACTGTCCCCAGATATCTCTTTCAAGCTTGGACTCCAGAAAATGCAAATCAGAATAATGATTGGATCATGAGATCTCTAGCCTCACCAGTGGATTAATCCAGATTGAATGTCTGATATAACACAATGCTGCTCTGTGGTTTGTTTTGGAGTTGAAATTTTCATTTAATCAGGTAGTAGTCAAAATACATTAAAACAAATAACTGTAAAAGACAAATTGGCTCATGGAAACAGTTTTAAAAATATCTTCAGGACTAATCTGATTTTTCTCTTGTCCCCATTTCTACCTGTGCTTTTCATTGCTCTTTGACAACTAATGATTGAAAATTGTGAGGAATAAGACATGGAAATTGAGCTGCTGAACTTCAAACAAATTTGGATGTTTTGGGCATGTGTGTAGGAATTATTCCTTGCTTAGAAGTTTCATAGTGTCAATAGTATTATAGATTTTTAACCTTCAAAATGGAAATAATAGTGGTAATATACTTTGCAACAGTGTTACAAGGATAAATTATTGGTGAAAAATTTGACATTCAATATTTTTACAGATTTCTTCCTGACAATCTCAAGACATCAGTTCTTGATTCTTAAGAGCTTCACATTTCAGAGAAATGACATCTAAGAGGAAAGGGATAAAAAAGACTTGAGACATTTATGTCAAAATCAGTGTAACCTTAAACCAAAAACACTCCTGGGTCTCTCAGCAGATGCTTCATTTGTGACAGGTGCTTGTTCATGTTAAGTCAGCTCAAGCAGTTCATGAACAAGCTCTCTGCAGTAGCTAATAATGCTTTTTTTCTACCAGCAGGGGCCACCTACTGGTCTCAGTTTTATAAAATTAGTTGAGGTTGGAAATAAAACCTACAATTAAAAGTTCATGTGTGCATAGTGTTATTATTTCACTGCATGGACATTCCACTAAATTGAACACTGAATGGTGTTTTTTCCTGGTTCAATAAATAAAAATTATTTATTGGGTGGGCTGGTTAATTACTAACAGTGCTGATTTTTTTTTTTTTGTATCTATGACTTTCTTTGCCTACTTTCATGTAACTTACAACTGAAAATTTAAACATGCTAGTTTGTTAACTTAACAGGGATGTAATTCCTGTAACTCTGCCCACTAGCTGCGCTTTTTCAAGTATCATATTAAATATGAACATAAATTGATCTAATTTTTAAATCATTTTAATATTTATAGTTTTCAGGAAACTTTATGGAAGATTCTCATTATAGAATCATTTTTAAGACGTTTACTGTTTCATTAACCTTCACTTGGAGAAAACACAGGTGTGATTTTTGTGTCTCTTTTGTTAATCTCACTGAAATGTCCATGGACAGCACACCTCATATTTAAAAATAGAAGACAAACACTGCTTTTCCCCCCTTTGTAGATTCTCACTCTTGGGTTGAGATTCAATAAAAATACCCTAGCATTCACTAAAATAGAATCACTATATAGTATAAATATTGACAAGTCTTTTGAACAAGGAGAACATTGGAAATTTTGAAAGAGGTTGAAGAAAATTGTAAAATATGTGTCTTTGAGTGAGGCAAGGCAAGAGCAGTGATTTTTGAACATATAAGTTTCTGTTGTCTTAGATCTATTTTATAACACTTCCAGACTTACTAAGTTATATGTATGTGTGTATACATATATGTATGTGTATATA
This sequence comes from Grammomys surdaster, assembly GCF_004785775.1. Lineage (NCBI taxonomy): Eukaryota > Metazoa > Chordata > Mammalia > Rodentia > Muridae > Grammomys > Grammomys surdaster. The sequence goes on from NW_021604577.1 coordinate 6,641,770, forward strand.
CCTGTAACCCACCCTCAACTGCACTCAACAAAATTGCCTGAACTGCATTGTTCTCTCTCTCTCTCTCTCTCTCTCTCTCTCTCTCTCTCTCTGTGTGTGTGTGTGTGTGTGTGTAAGTGTACACTTTTCTTTAGTAGAGATAATTTTACTGGCTAAGATTCTATCCTAAGTATTAAAACTGATAAAGATCTGATCAGAGCAGGAGATGCTTCTACATGAAAGGCATGATTCAAGGACGGAAGAGACAAAGAAAGAGAGCAACACAGACAATGCAGAGAGCTGATTCCTCTGCGTGGAGACAGCGCAACAAACTAGTTGAAGAAGTACAGATCATTTGCCAGACTGACAGACTAAAAACCTTGATGGCTAAAACGAACATTTGCTGAAGAATAGATGGTCAGGACTGTGATTATAGGAAAAAGATCACTGTACCAACAGATCTTCAAAAGAATATTCAGACCATTAGGCTTATGGTATCTGTAATTGTTTATGTCCTAGTAGTTGAAATGTAAGATTTTTAGCTTAAACAGAAAGAGAGATGATGTAGAGAAATGTCGATCCAGCAACACGGCTGCTCTGGCAACCGGTCCCATCCAAAAACCTTCTCTGTCTGTATGATCCAGGCTGAATGCAGAAATGCTGAACACGTTTAGCTCCTCTGGCTGGAATACAGGCATGCCTTTAGTGCAGAACTAACAATGAAGGCAAAGGTAGTTTGTAGAAGGAAGTAATCATGTTTAAAAGTGTTGTCTAATTGAGGGGCAGACAAAATGATGAATCAGAGAAAGATTTGACAGCATGAGTAAGAGATAGTATATGACGAACTGTCATGAGAACAGACAGGAAAGAGAAGCTACTTAAAATCAGCCTTGAGTTAGTCAAAAATGGAGGCAGTTCAGCTGAGTGCAGTTGCTGAAAGTTCATGTAATGTAGTGGATTGCAGTTGGGCTCAGTTCAGTTTGAAGCTGTTTAGTTAGGAGCAGTTTACTTTGGGCCAGTTCACTTTGTTTGTTCATTTGGTTTGTTTTGTTTTTAGAAAACATGTATCGTTTATTACATGGACTCTGAAATCAACACAAATAAATGTCAAGCACCTCTGAAGTACACACTATAAAAAATGTCCAAAAAAAGATCTGCACATTGATCAAGCTACACCACAGAGATTTACTCTTCCATTTTAGGAACAGTACAGAGAATTAAAAAGATTAAATGTTGCACATTTAGCCCAATGTATCCTGCCACACTTCTTCCCAATTCAAGCCACTTTAGGGTTAAATACAGGCATTCACTTTTTAAGCATCCGGAATTTTAAATTCTGCTCTTTCTTATTATTTCCTCACAATGACTCAATACAAATTATTGTGTAAACATTAATTTTTAATCAAGACTTCATAAAGAATAGTATTATTCTAGGTAGTTCACAGCTAGCTTGGTCTATCATTTGATACAATCCCAGCCTGGGCAACAGCATAATTTCTAGGCCAGACTTGGCAATATGGTGGGACCTTTTCTTAAGAGTATTAAATGGACAAAGGATATAGCTTTGTGCTTTAGTGGTAGAACTCTTGGCAACCTTGGGCAAAGACCTATCTTAACAACAAAAACAAAACAAAAACAGAAAAAGAATCAGTGTTTATGATAGATAACCCAGAGGTTAGTAAAGTACTACTGTGCTTATGCATAATTATTTATATGTTGTTTCACTGTACTTTGGATTTTTATTCAACTATTTGATTTTATGGAATATAATTCTTATAAGGAGAAAACATCATTTATTAAAAATTGCTGGAAGCAACTATGATATCATGGTCTTATTAAATCCAAAACATAACTTGTTTGTGTCAAACACAAAAAATTTAATCAAATTATGATACACTTGAATCCATTTATAGAATGAGAATTATATCTTTTTATTAAACCAAATGATTTGACTTGAGTTGTGAGATGAGGACACCGATTTTAAAATGGAAACAGTATCACCACACAGAGGCAATCTTTCCTTTGATTTTTTTAAAGCCCATTTTACTTAAATTTCAAAAAAAACCCTGCATTCTGTTTATTTTGAAAATCCTCCTGAGCAGCTTACAAGCCAGAATCCCTGGAGTGGGGATCCAATCAGGGTCCATATCCTCATTGCTTCTGCTCTATTCTATAAAAGCTAAACCCACCAGGGTTATCCCAGGAGAACAGCCCCAGTTATGAAAGACAGACTAGTTGTAGAGCCAAAAGAGCTGAAAGAAATCCCATGGGATCCATACAAAACATTTCATACGGAATAAATTTTCACTCTCTCTAGATAACTTATTTTATTAGGCCATGTTTACAGCTTTTTTTTTTGTTATTCTGAGCATCATTATTGTGTATTGAATCACTGGCTTTGCTTTTCAATAATATACACTGTAGGCTTTCATGCACTGTGAAGCTATTAATTTCTAGCATATTGGGTTATAACTTTATAATACCTCAATTTCATACAAGTTTTAGGGAAATTTCAATTAAAATAACTTGATTTCTTATTACACCACAGGATTACCAAATATTCCCATATTAAAAAGTCAAGGATTTATTAAATACCTTAGGTATACTTCTTATGCAAAGAAATAACCATAGGGTCTGGGAAGATGGACCAGTTTGTAAAGTGATTGTAAAGTAAGATAATAACCTGAAAATGGATCTGTGGCACTTATATAAAAAGTTAGGCAAAGTAGCACATATCCACAATCATAGTGTTAAGTAAACAAAAAATCCTTTATACTGGCTTTTGGATAACTCTAGCCTAACCTGTGGGTTTAACTTCTGTGAAAGATACTATCTTAAAAAGATGAAGGGGTTTGCAACCCCATAGGAAGAACACAATCAACCAACCAGACTCCCAAGTGCTCCCAGAGACTACACAACCAAAGAGTACACATGGAGTGACCCATGGCTCCAGATTCATATGTAGCAAAGGATGGCCTTGTAGGGCATTATATGAGAAGAGGTCCTTGGTCCTGTGAAGGCTCAATGCCTCAGTACACGGGAATACCAGGGAAGTGAGGTGTGAGTGGATGGGTGGGTGGGGGAGCACCCTCATATAAGCAGGAGGAGGGGAGTTCTGGAGGGGAAATCAGGAAAGGAGATAACATTTGAAATGTAAATCGATAAAATATCTAGTTAAAAAAGGGACACATAAAAAAGGAAAGAGAAAATAAGTCACCTGGCACTGTCCTTTGGCTTACATGGGTGCATCTGTAGGCATATACACAAAATCATGCAGATGCATATGAATATGTGACTACATATAAAACATACACACACAAACACGCACAAGCAAACACCACACACACACACATATACACACATGGATAATGCACTCACACTCTTTACCAACCATTTATTCCTTCTAGGATAAATTTATAAATAAAAAGCTAGCTTCTTTTAGAAAGAATCCAATTAAGGTATGTCCTTTGTGATATCATTAAATTATTATGGAATTCTAAATTAATCATTTTCCCTTTTGGAGTCCCCATTCATTATGTTAATTTTATTAGAAGCTATAACTTCTATTACAACAGATGGAGAATTCAGTCTGAGATGAGTTTTTATCTCTTAGCACATGGCTTTTCACAAATAAGTAATTGTTGCATTCATTTTCCAAAACAACCCACATATCTCTAACCAAAATATTCCTCTAGAAATAGTGCATGATCTTTAATTTGTATGTTTACCTTGCTTGTCGCTACTGAAAATAAAAAGAAGACACATATAATGTTCTAAAAATCTTAAAATACTGCTTACATATTAACAATTTAAAGGGAAACACAACTGTGGCACAATTATGACATGTAAATACTTGCAGATACCTTAATCTGTAATGACTCAATATTTGTTTTATAGAATTTCTTTTAGAATTTGTATATTTACCTAAATTTCTAGTTGATGATGTATAAGGAATCAGGGCTGCTCCAAGAAAAATTTCAATTTCTATTATTGAACAGCACTTATATAAAAAGGTATTCATAAATATGAGTCAGCACATTTTATATAAAGATATGTTACATTTACTGTACGTGTGAAGGGATTGTTTTATTGTCAATTAGTGGAAGGAATGAAGCTATAAGAGTGAATATCAAAGGGAAGGATAGAAAAGATAATGAAACATATTTCCTTCTTACTCCTTTGTCCAAATAAATTTTTGTACATAGACTCTTTTGTTATTTCCCACCAGATTGACTGCATTAGAAATATAGTGTTAAAGGAGGCTATCCCGGTCAATAGGTTTGACTTGCTGTGTTGACCTGAAGTGACATGGTACATCCTAAATCATGGTGGAAGCACAGAGCAGGAGAGAAGGTGGAAGGGAGGGAGGAGAGAAAGGGAAGGAGGGAAGAGAGAGGGAGAGAGGGAAGGGTAAAGTGTGGCTGGGGTGAAAGGAGGCAAACAGAAAACTTCAGATTCTATCCTAATTTCATAGTTCTAAATATTTATTAAATTAGGGAGAGTATTTCAGAGGTAGTGACAGAATCCAAGAGACTCGTAAGAAAGAATAAAGAACATTTTATTACCTACTGGAAAAGTATCTTGTGTCTGATTCTCTACCCGTAACTGTTGTGTTTCTCACCCTCCTACAAAAAAGGCCCAGTGAAATAATTGTTTGTGATGGGGTAAATTAAAGACAAGAACTCTGAACTCAGAAACCAATTCCTCTATTAAAAAAACTGAAAACTTGCCTACTAATTTCGCCATAGAGAAGAGTATTTTCAAATAACAAACTAGGAACATATTTTCTTGTCTACCGAGGAGCTATTTGTGCCCCCCCACGCCTCTGCAAGAAAATTTATGTATCTTACTCAGATAAAAAACCACTGATATACAGATAATCTCTGAAATCTCTGAAAGGGTAGGAAGGATCACCTATGTTCACAAATTATGCAGGGAAGAGGGATGCCTTCAAGGTAGGAATATAGTAGTCTATTGTTCACAGGGAAGTAAAGAAGGGGAATAATTTAATTTCAAAAGTCTAAGCATGGTGGATGCAGTATAGGAGTGCAGAGATGAAAGATTAACAAGCCTGGCAAAGATTAGATGAGACAACAGGAGTATAACAGCACCATATGGAGGCCCACTGTCCTGTAATGTCATGGAAAAGACAGTAGAGTGACGGGTGTAGTTATGCTGTGTTCCAGGTCCATCTTGTTGCTATGGTAAATATATGGCCAAAGCATGATATGAGAGGAAAGGGTTTAACTCGCCACATAGGTTCAGTCTATAAGTGAGAGAAATTGAGGAGGAAATTGCAACAGCATCTTGAAGCAGAAATCATAAAAGATTGCTTTTCTTAAAAGAAGCAATAAAAGGTCTGCTATCCATGTCATGGTATGCTAGCTTTTTAGATTCCTTTTCTATTTTCTTTCTTTCTTTCTTTCTTTCTTTCTTTCTTTCTTTCTTTCTTTCTTTCTTCCTTCCTTCCTTCCTCCCTCCCTCCCTCTCTCCCTCCCTCCCTCCCTCTCTCTCTCTCTCCATCCATCTTTTCCTTCCTTCCTTCCTTCCTTCCTTTCTTTCTTTCTTTCTTTCTTTCTTTCTTTCTTTCTTTCTTTCTTTCTTCCTCTCTCCCTTCTTTTTTTTCTTTTTCGATTTTTTAAGACAAGCTTTCTCTCCTTGTCCTACAATTCTCTTTGTAGGCCATTGACTGTACTATATTTAGGAAACACAAATGAAGCATACAGTTACTTAAGCTACAGTTTCTTAAGTTACTTAAGAAAGAGTACTTGACTTTTGAAATTTTTTTTTAGACTCCTGATTTAGTGGATTTTTTTTTTAAGTAAAATAATTACCTTAGGACACAGTACGCCATTGAGGTACCCAAAACTGAGGAAGAGTAATACAATCCTTCTTAAACTTAATCCTTCTTAAACTTCTAAGATCTTACCATGAGCATCAAATGGTCAGGCTTTCGGGGTATGGAAGCAGAAAGGCATGGACAATAAACTTAGAATTCAAAGCTGATTCAATATTTTTAATATTAATAAAAATGAATTATTTAGATAGGAAAAATTGTTAGGCTTGTTTATTGGAAGCTAGTTCAACTTACATAGGTGTTTTAACACTGAGTTAATTCATTATGACTGTCTCTGGAGAAATGATTTCTAAAATGATGATTACAATGCAGACTTTCTTCAGCCTATATGCCAAATTCCATCGACTATCAAATAGAAAAAAAAAAACCACAAACGGTTCCCTCTGATGATTTCTATGTCAAGTTTTATCTCAGGCACTTAATAAAAGCTTTTGTTGAATGTGTTTTCTTGTTGCAGATATAAATCTCAGCATTCTATGAAACCTTTAGAAGGAACATCTATTGTGAGTTTCGTTTACATCTTACACCTATCATCTTATTTAATATTTACTATTTAATATTCTAGTACTTGGGCTAGCGGATGTAAAGAACCTGTTTTTATTATCAGCACTCAGGACAATTCTCTAGTATGTTTTTTCCTAATCTGATCAGGCCATGTATCTCACACTTCAAAAGAAACAACTGGAAGTACTATACTATGTCCTGTATCACACTTGTGATTCGACTTCCCATAGACCCTACATCTCTCAAAAGGAGGACATAGGCTTTTATGATTTGCAGTATCTACTTTTGAATATTGTAGTTTACAAAGTTATAAATTTAATAATTCTAATTTGCTGCTTTCTATATTTGTATCCTATTCGTTTCTAATAAACTACTAAAAAGTATCAATTTAATACAAGAAGCACAGTCTTGGTTTCTATGCAGTGGTGCTTTCATATTTGTTAGCTGGTTGTCTCTGCTGCTGGTTTCCCATGGAAGTTGCAGTCCATACTTCAGTAGGAGTTAAAGGCATCTTAATGTTGTCAAGATGACTCATTCACATGGTGGTTGGCATGAATCTTCATCACTTGGCTATGAGACCTACCAACACCGTAACAATAATGTTGTTAACATGTGGAAGCTGACCTTTTCTACAGAGAAACTTCTATGTCTTTGATCATCTAATACTAAAGACAAAATTTCAGACAACCACCGTACTTAAGTAACAGAGAAAAGTCTTAAAATCCATAAAACCCAGGTGTAATACCAAAACTATATGAAGAAAAAAATGAGTAACTACATTTTTTTATTTTGAGTTATAGTTAAGTACTAAGTTCAGCAACTCAGAGGGTTATGGAAGATTTGATCATTGAATTTAAAGAGCATGTCAAATGGTTGTGAACATAATATATTCAACAAGTCCATCCCTCAGTTTTCTCATGCAGATAAAATCCCTTGTCACCAAGAGCCATTTCACAGAACACCAGGTTCAGTTTTAACTGGTATCAGGTCTACACATTTCCTGAGTGAAGCAGTATGAACATGAGTACATCCCTTTGATGCAAACTTTAAATTTATGTGTGCAGCCTTATTCTCTCTTTCTGTGATCTGTACTAGTGTTTATACAGTAAAGACTTCCTGAAGATTCGGTGAAATAATGTAAGAACATGTTTATCAGTGTGAATATTGCAGAAGAAGAGACGAGTACACACTGATGGTGGTGGTCAGGGTAGCATAATGATCACATACAGATGTGGAAATACTTACCAGTATGCATGGTTTTGCTAAGATGTTGTCATGCTTAAGTAATATGCCAACTAAGCTCCAAAGCTGAAGGAATGTCCAGAGTTTGTACAGTCCTAGTTTCTTTCTGTAGCAGCTGTTTGAAATGCATAACAGAATATAGTGAAGAACAGATTTTTTTTTAACATTGCCTACTGGAAAAGGCTCCCCTTATGTTGAAGTTTTGGTTATGGTTTTATCTTTCAGCCATGCTGAGGCTTTGGGAAGATTATAAAGGAAGGGATAAGATTTGCAGGAAATTCAAAGTAGAATGTTGTAAAACTGCAAGCAAAATATGCGGCCTTACTGCTTCTTTGAATAAATAATCACATAGCCCAAAATAAACAAGTCACACTGTACTCAGTTTTAAAAGTATTTTTAACCTGCATCCACAATATGATGGATAAAGACAAGGCAAATCAGAGATAAGATCATACAACTTCAGGGTTATAAAGTTGACTTACTGATTAGCTGAACACTTACACTCTTTATTTCCTAATAGCAGTTTATTTCAAGTTCGCAGAATTATCATCTTTATTTATTTTGCCAACTTAAAGCTAATTCTGGGAAAGTATAAGAAGATAAACATAAAATCTGCTATCCATTTTTTTCTTAGTTTTACTAGAGATGAAATTAGAAAGCATGCTATGTTATAATTTGCTTCAAGGGAAAATTTTCCGATGGTTTCACATTGACAAAAATATCCTAAATAAAATTTTAAACTGTATTTTTTCTTTCCCAAATCTTATATCATTAACTATTGTTATCACTAAAATCCTTTATACTCTCTTAAATGTCAATGACAATCTACAGATGAAGTAAAGCTCTTTCCATATCCTTCCTTGGAAAAAGACACCTGTAATTCATAATTTTATTATAAGGCTTTAAAATCTCTATAAATAAATTAACTTAGAATTGTCTATGTGTGTGTTTGTGTGTGTCACAGCACTGATGGATATCAAACAGACAACTTTTATGACTCACTTCTTTCTTACCTTATCGATGAATTGAATTCAGGAAATCAGGCTTGACAGAAGGTGACTTTGTTCACTGAGCCATAAAAAATAACCTACATTTTCAGCTTAATTACAAAAGATATGTTTTAATGCATAAATTTAACGTGTAAAATTTAATGTGTAAATCTATTGTGTAAATTGTCTGGAAGGAAGCACATGCCATTTTATAATTTTAATTCAATATAAGTCTCTGATTTTCATCATGTCAGGTAATATAAGAATAAAGGCATGTTGAGATGATAATATCTAAAAGAAGAAAATGATGATTCAAAGCTTAAGTCCAATGCTGCTTTTAATCCATATTTTTCTTTCTATTCACATCCAATGTTCCTTATATACATAGAAGCCATTAAAAATACTAGATGTTAAATGTATGTGTTCCTTTAAAATACATTAAATACTCTTATATAGATCTGCTCTTTACTATGTGAAACATGTAAACTATTTTTTTCTTTGAACAAAGCTTACATGCAAAATTTGAAATTACAAAAGGAAACAGTGGCACAACTAGTTATATTTGTTAAATACTCACCAATATGTAGATTTCTTTTAAACATCTTTCTTCTCAGAAACAATATAAATCAATGATTGTTCTCATAAATAATAATTAAAGAAATCTGTAATCTTACAATATTCTCTTGCTACTTCCAAAAATGTCAGAATCATTTTGGTGTAAATTCAGTAGACAAGTTAACCTGAACAAATTATGAATGACCCCCAAAACATTTTAAATTCAGAGCTCTCCAGGAATTGTTGAAGAGTGTCCTTGAACTTAGCAGGATCAATTTGAAAGTGCTGAAATGGATATCAAAATTAAAAATCGAGGAGATTCCATTTTATACACGCCAGAATGGCTAAATTCAAAGACAAAAAGTGACAGCTCATGCTGGCAAGGATGTGGAGAAACTGGAACACTCCTCCAGTGCTGGTGGGAGTCCAAACTTGTACAAACACTTTAGAAGTTAATAGGTTGGTTTCTTGGAAAACTGGAAATCATTCTACCTCAGGACACAACTATATCACTCCTGGGCATATACCCAAAGGAGGCCCTATCGTATCACAAGGGTGCTTGCTCAACTACATTCACAGCAGCTTTATTCATAGTAACCAAAAAGTGGAAAGAACTTAGATGTCCTTCAACTGAAGAACTGATATAGAAAACATGGCACAATTATACAGTGGGATACTACTCAGCTATTAAAAACAATGAAATCATGAAATATGAAGTCAAATGGATGGAACTAGAAAAAAAAATCATGACTCCAAACTCAGAAAATCAAACATGCTATGTACTCACTTGTAAGTGGCTATTAGTTGTAAGGTAATCATGCTACAGTCCACAGGCTTAGAAAGTAAGTAAACGAAGGGCTTAAGTAGAATGCAAGAACCCTCCTAGGAAACTGAATAGATTTTGTGAATTGATTGGGTATGCTTCAGCTGGGTTTGCTCCACATTGTTTGCACCAGTTGTAGGACTATAGGGCCACATACACCCTGCCACAGAGCACAGGCAGAATGCTGGGGAAGCACTGAGGCACCTCTCAGAGGATGGGAAAGTGCAGTCTGAGACATGGGAAAGCCATGGCTGGTTCTGGGATCCCCAGGCCTGAAGCTCGGGCCATGAGGTTCTCAGACTATTGGACATCTAGGCACTGCTGGGAGTTGTGAAAGAGCAGAGAATGGAGCGCTGGATCTGCAAGCTGGGAACAGTGTCTAACCCTTGGCCAGGAGACAAAATGGGAGCTCCAGCAGGGCGACTGTCCTTATCTTGGGGGTGGCAGGCTTGGTGGCAGTTATGGCTGGGAGCACAGAGAGGCATTCAATGAGAGATTAGACTGTGGCTGTGTAGGAGAAGGCCTTCTTCATAGCTCCCCATGGTTGATTTTAATGAAAAGAGACAGCCCATTTTTCTAAACAGTTTATTGTCATGGCTGAGAATGAATGCCTAAAACCACACACACCCTTCTTAGGGTGAGCCTCAGAATAAATACCTTTTGCAGGGAGGAATATCTTGGAAGATAAGCTTATTGGCTAAGCCTTTCAGACCTCTAGGTACCTCATTAGCATAGAGAACTCAGTTTGGGGCTTACATGAACATAGAACATGTTTCTTTTATATGAGAACCATGGTACATGTTCTAAGTCGGGAGTCTCACAGGGTGCTGGGAGTGACCTAAAACTCAGGTGTGTGCCCACTGAATCTTCAAGTCTCATCCTGCTCTACCTTGCCAAACTTCCTTGCATGGATTTTACATCCCACATGGTGGGTGTGACTGGAACAGGACAGATCAGATAGGGGAGAAAATATTTGGAGAAATGACAGCAAATATAGGTCAGGTATTTTGGAGGCGAGGTGAAAAGAGTGCAATGGAAACTCTATAGCATCTACAAGAGTAACCCTAGCAAAGACTTAATAGCCAGGGACACTGAGCCCAAACTGGTCATCTTCTTTAATCAGGCAAGGCCTCAAGTGAAGGATTTTGGGCACCAACCCAAGCAAGCCACAAAAATTTCTCTCTGCAGATTGTCCTGCCTGGTGGGTGTTCTGGGAATAGAATCTAGCAGAGTTGTCATCAAAGACACCATAGAGATTTCATGTAAAAGTAATGGAAACAGCAAAACTTGAGGAAGAGCTCTGGGTGTCCCGAGGAGAACAGGGAGGAAAGTTATGAAAAACCAGTTAGATAGGTACACACACACTAAAAAGAGCATAGCTCACAGAATCAACTGACTGGGACTTATGGAGGCTCACAGAGATGAGGGGGATTGTAGGGGTCTGACATAGTTCCTCTGAATATATGTTATGGATGAGTAGCTTGGTGTTAGGGGAATCCTATCAGTAGGAACAAGGGATGTTCCTTCCTCTTTTGGCTACTTTTGGGACCCATTTCCTTCTACTGGGTTGCCTTTTCCAGCCTTGACGGGATGGTTTATGTCTGACATTAGCATAGCATGAGGTGTTTGGTTGATGTCCCTGGGAAGCATGCTCTTTTTGAAGGGAGGCAGATGTGGAGGTGAATCTTGGGGAGAGGTAAGGGAGGGAAAGCTGTGATCAGGATGAAAGAATAAAAACGTTTACTACAAAAATCAGTGAGATTAAACTTATTTCTTGATTTGACCTAGATTTAAACTGCTATGATTTTCTATCCAGGATACAGATTTGATATCAGTGAAGGTAATGCTCATTATTTTAGAAAAGTCGGTGTATCCTTAAACCTTGGTGGGAACTCACTAAATACAAAAGCAAGCCAAGTGGTTTCGAACTTTGTCAGTTATTTCCTATGGCTTCTTTTGGTTCAGAAAGTAGATGCAGCAGTTTTTGAATTACTCGAGAATGTAATCTCTGATCACCTTCAAAGGAATAGATCTAGTGATATAACTTTAATTTGCACTTACATGCTTTTTTTTCTTATCTTTCAGAACTCTGTTTAAGTGCCTGCCTTGGAATATTGCTTATGATCAGAATACTTTAGGATACCATGTCCATTAAATTAATTCACACACTATTCTCCTTCACTGTATTAAAAATTATCATAACTAAACTAGCATTTAATTTTAGTTTTCAGAGAAGTCTAGAATTCATGAGGCAGTTCAGATATCAACCCACTGAACAAGTTTTGATGTCTTTTTCTTAGTTGATCTGATAGTTATCCAATATCAAATGGTTGTCCTTGAAACATACATACTAGCGACATTATACAATCTTAAGAGGTTATACTTAGAAGAATATATATATGAGCATATATGTCTGTATA
>NW_021604577.1:6654238-6661259 GCF_004785775.1 Grammomys surdaster
ATATATATATATATATATCAACAATTAATAAAAAATGATTCCTTGAATTCAAAAAAGATTAAAGAGGAGCATAGGGAAGGGTTTCATTGGACTAAAGAAAATGGGAGAATTACATAATTACATTACAATCTCAAACGCTAAAAGATAACCAAAATGAAAAAAATACTCATAGAAAATCAGGTGGAAAGAACTTGGGCTTTGGAGTAATGGCAATCTGAGCTGACATTACCTTCTGTATTTCAGTGAGTGACAGCTACAGGTCATACATCCTTGGAGACTCTGTGAGATTTATAAAAGCAATAAAACGAATAATACATTGGATTAGTCAAGTACCGTTAATGCTTAAAATAGCATATTTTATTCATGAAAAAAGCAATTTACGTTTATTGTAAAAGATTACAAAAAGACATATATGATCCAAAAATAATTTCTTCAAACAACGCAAAGGTTTATAAATTGTGATACAAATATATTGTTCAATTTATTCCATGTTCCAAAGGAGACACAGCTAACAGGCACTGGTTCCATGGGACAGAACAACCGGACATTAGCAATGGGATTGTGTACAGACATTTTATGCAGTGACTGAGATGTCATGAATAATATTGAGAGAATAGACTCTCTTAAGGGTGTTTGATAGAAGATTCAGTTCAACCCACAATTAAAATAATTACCATTAAAATAACTACTGTTGATGTGGTACAAGTGCCTGTGGAAGGAACACTGTCTGTCTGAGACACAGTAATATAAGTGAAAATCTGAGATAGACAGGGAAATGCTTTCTCTAACAACCAATTTTCCATGATAGGCCTAAGGTAATGTCAGATAAGTTTTTGTTAATGCCAATCATAACCACAACTCTTAAATCCAAAACTTTTACTTGATTGATTAACCTTCACACACACGCACACACACACACACACACACACACACATGCACACGCACGCTCTAGTAAGGAGAAACAATTCTTACTTTCCAATATAAAACGTCTTAACATCTCTCTTTTTGTTTTCACACAGAGTTTTTTTGAAATGAGAAAGTGTTTCAAGGAAAATTTAATGATACCTGCTACATATTTAAATATGTTTACACATATTTCAGTGAGACAAAAAATTCAATATCTCTACAGGTGGCAGTGCTCCAGATGGGGCAAACCTAACATAAAGAATATGAATTCCTGTGATTAGAGTGGTTAATATTTATGGGCAAAAGTATATAAAATGAATACACAGAAGTATAAAAGTAAGAAACTGAAAAATACCATGTCAAAATAAAGGTTCTAAATTAAAACAAATACGTAACTAAAACATGAACAATGCTGCTTTGTTGGTTCCAACTATTCTAGTTGCCTACAAAATTCCAAAATGTTAAAAGCTAACCAATATCTAATCATTCTTTGATTAAATTAAATTATAGACATAGTAAGGAAGTACTTTAACCTGATAATGGTATATATTTGCATCAATGTAAAATTATAACCAGACTTATTGGAGAAACATGTAACAAGTACATTTTATAATCTGAGTTTCTTCTAAATTGAAAACTGTAGTACAAAAGAAAATGACTGGATGACAAAAGAAATGATTAAGGAATAATTAAAATGAAGAACCAGAAAAAAAAAAGAAAATTAAGAAGCTACAAAGATGGAGGGCATTTGCGCAATATAAGTATTTCATGAGATTTATGATTGGTTTAACTTATATTCAGCCTTTAGCAACTAGTGCCTGTGACAAGTGTTTTAATATTTTCATTACATTAAACATTGAATGAAAAATATTAAAAACAAAACAATTAGCAACAAAAATTTTGTTTGCATTGTGATGTAAAATTGTGCTTCAATCTAATCAAAGTTTTCCCAAAGAGACAAAAAAGATAATAAAAGCAAAATAAATTATTGTGCAAACATGGACTCTAATGGTATATTAGTTAGGGGGTCTATGAAATAACACATCATATAAAATAAACCTCTCAATATATATAGAAAAGGTCTTTACTAGAATGGCTTACAGGCTGCATTCCAGCTAATTCAATAATTGTTGCTATGAATGAAAAGTCCATGAGTTTAGTAGTTGCTCAGTCCAGAAGTTTGGATATCTCAGATAATCTTCAGTATACCCTGGAATCACAAAGAAGTAGGCTTTAATGCCAGTGAAGAAATAGACTTTCTAGCAAGGTGAAAGCAGGTAGGAGAAGGGCAAAAGATTCCTTCCATGCCCTTATACAGCCTTCCAGAAAAAGATGTAGCCCCGGTTAGAGGTGAGTTTTCCTAAAGATTTTGATTAAAGGTGTGCCCTACCTCAATGATCTGAAATCAAAGTGGATCTTCCTAATTCAAACTAAACAAAAGTCTCTCACAGGTGTGATCTCCATTTTGTGGTTTCCGGTAATTCCAGATGTAGTTATATTGACAACCAAGAATAGCCATCACAGTTGGATAGATTGTGGTTACTGAACATAGGAAGAAACTATTCACACCTGAGTTTTGGTATCTGAACAATCTAGAATGCCTAATGCCTGGTCAATTTTTTATCAGTTTTAAATGTGAGAAAAAATCCAAGTCAGAAGAAAGAAGGATCTCAAGTGAAGAAACAAGAGAGAGAAAAAATAAAGAGATGCAGTAAAAATTCCAAGGTTCTTGGACAAATTTGACAAACATGTTTTTCAATAAGATTTCAGAATGAGTAAACTGATTCTGTGTGTACCTCAAACATATGCAGGCCTCACCAGCAGAGTTGTATACTTAAACATTGTAAAACAAAAAAAAAGGTTTTGTTTTTGTTTTTGAGAATGTTTATATGTGATTTCTGTCTATTCTTAAGTTGCCTTTTTTAGGTTTGTTTCACATTTGCCAATTAGGCTAAACCTGAGTATGTACAGAGACACAGTAAAAACTAGTAAAGTTAGAAGTATTTGTAAACTGACTAGAAGTCAGGTTGACCTAATTATTTTCACAAAGTGATACATAGAAAGAACATTCGTATGTATGTTGTATTATTCAAACATTACTTGCTGAACAAAAATGAATTTACCTTCATAATATATCATTTAACATGTAATGGTGACTTGGCAATACATTTCACAGCCTCTTATTATATGTATTGATAGGGTATGCTTCAATTTGGTTTAGATAGTTGGTAAATAGAACTGAGAAATATTCTATAAATTTGAACTTTCATGGTCAGGTAGAATATAATTTCATTCCACTTATGAACTCCAGTTTTGTTTATACATAATGCTCAAATAAAACAAACAAAAAATAAGCATTATAGTGATGAATGTTTGGATGTGTCTTAGTCAATGTTTGTATTCCTGCACAAAACATCATGACCAAGAGGCAAGTTGAGGAGGAGAAGATTTATTCAGTTTACACTTCCACATTTCTGTTCATCACCAAGGGAAGGCAGGACTGGAACTCACACAAGGCAGGAACTTGGAGGCAGGAGCTTATGCAGAGGCCATGGAGAGGTGTTGCTTACTGACTTGCTTCCACTGGCTTGCTCAGCTTGCCTTCTTATAGAACCAAGAACTACCAGCCCAGGGATAGCACCACTCACAGTGAGCCCTCTCCCAATGATCACTAATTGGGGAAATGTCTTACAGCTGGATCTTATGGAGGCATTTCCTTAAAGGAGGCTGCTTTCTGTGTCGTAACTCTAGCTTGTGTCAAGTTGATACACAAAACCAGTCACTACAACTTGTCTACTTGACATACAAACACATCACTATTACGCTTCAACCCTTACATTTGTACTCATCCCCAAGATCTAAATAACTTTAAATGTCCCATAGTCTTTATAGATTCTTACATATTAAAATTTCAATCCCTTTAAAATATCCAATCTCTTTTGAAACTCAGTCTTTTAACTGTGGGCTCCACTAAAATACTTTCATCCATCAAGAGGGAAAATATCAGGGCACAGTCACAATCAAAATCAAAATCAAACTCTAACTGTCCTATGTCTGGGATCTACTCATGATCTTATGGGCTCCTCCAAGGGTTTGGACCACTTTTCAAGCTCTGCCCTTTGTAGTACACAGTTTGTTTTCTAAGCTCTGAATGTCTGTACTCCACTCCTGTTGCTGTTCTTGGTGGTCATCTCATGTTACTGGCATCTCCAAATCACTGCTGTCTAAAGCTGCAACTAGACTGCACTTTCACAAATAGCCTCTTATAGGCTCTTTTCGTGGTGCTAAGCATCAACTTTTCTGTATGACACCTTCGGTCCTGGACCTTCAACTGCCACTGAGGCTACATCTTCACCAATGGCCTCTCCTTGGCCTCACAGTGCCAAGCATCAGCTGCTACTCCTTCATGTTTCAAAACCAGTACCACATGGGTGACTCTTATACATTACCAAGTCTGGCTGCCAACACAAGGTACAACCGTGGCTGCCTTTGGACCACAGCTTCTTTGTGCTGTCAGGAAACACTTCCCACAACATTTCACTTCAGTGATGCTGGTCTCTAATCACTACTGATTTCTTAGCTAATCAGCATCAATTGTCCCAGTAATACAAAGGTTTCTTTCACTTTAGTAATTCTGGTATCTTGTTAATCACAGCTGATTTTTCAGCCTCAGCTAACCAAAACCACGGAATCTTCACAATCAAAATACCAATGGCCATGATAAGAGTCTTTATTCTTCCCTCTGAAGTTTCATAAGCCTGGGCTTCATCTTCCGCACTGTTCTCAACATTATCTTCCAAGCTTCTACAGAACATCCAACAGAGCTCTTCACACCCAATGGCTCTTCTAGCACATAGTTCCAAATTTATTTCACAGTCTTCCCCAAAACATGGTTAGGCTGTCACAGGAATACCCCACTATGTTCATACCAATTTGAATTAGTCAGGGTGTTTATTCCTGCACAAAACATCATGACCAAGAAGCAAGTTGGGGATGAGAAAGTTTATTCAGCTTACACTTACACATTGCTGTTTTTCACCAAAGGAAGTCAGGAGAGAAACTTACACAGGGCAGTGACACACAAAACCAGACAGTACAGGAGGGGTTACTTAAGGTATATTATTTAAGTCATTAAGGTATCCCCTGTGGATTTACAGAAGTCAGTCCAGTTCTGATATTTCAATGGAATTGCAAAGGAAGCACACTATATGGAGTTAAAAGTGACTGATTCCATGATTTAGGCATTCTGTTGAATAATGAATGGAATGTAAACTATTTACTTCACAGTGTAGGTCTTCACCACCATATCAGGTTTCCCTTTACAACTGGCTTAATTCCTACAGTTTAGCCCTTAGAAAATGTGAACAGATGGCAATTTATATTTGTAAGAAGGTATTAGTTCAGCATAGTGTGACTTACAGGTTAGATGTCTTTCAATAATTTGTCTTCTCAGCTCTCACTGTATCATCACTTGACAATCTGGAAGATGACAGTCTCGGAGTTTTGATCCATGGAACATTAAGACATGACTTAAATACGATTTTATTCTGTTTTAAAAATGAATTGAATTGTTATATCTCAGGATACATCCTTCGTATCTGCGATTTCACTTATTCGAGTTTTCTTAAATAAAATTTGAAATTTGATAATAAATTTAACTAAGTAGTTCCAGAATGGCATGTATGAGGTAACAGGTTCAATGCTCAGTACCACAAATCATAATAAATACGTGAAAATAATTTTAATTAGAAGTGTTCAGAAATACCACTTTATAAGTTCATATAAGAAAAGAAATAATTGTTCTGGTTCACTTTGTTGTTCAATATTATCTCTTTTGTTTTGGCAAACTATTAGAACTAGCAACTATTTATTTATTTTTTTTTGTTGGATGTTTTATTTATTTACATTTTAAATGTTATCCCATTTCCCAATTTCCCCTCTGGAAACCCCGTATCCCCTTCAACCTTCCCCTGCTTCTATAAGGGTGCTCCTCAATCCACCCACCAACTCCCAACTCTGGCCAGGCATTCCACTGCCAGTTATCAATTACTCAAATTGTCACTAATAATGTGTCTATAATGATCTTGAATGTTTCCTGGTTGTGACTTTTGTTTTGTTTTAGATATGATTTATTTGTTTATTTATTTATTTATTTATTTATTTATTTATTTATTTATTTATTATTTAGTCTTTTTACAGTCCAGAGTTTATACCCCTCCTGGTCTATCCTCTGACTGTTTCACATCCCATACCTCCTCCTCCCACCCCATCTCCACGAGGATGTCACCATCCACTAGCCCCCACCCCACCAGACCTCCCTACCCACTCCCTGGGAATTCCAGTCTCTTGAGGGTTAGGTGCATCTTCTCTGACTGAGTACAGACCCAGCAGTTCTCTGCTGTTAAGGACTTCATATCAGCTGGTGTATGCTGCCTGGTTGGTGGTCCAGTGTTTGAGGGATCGCTGGCATTTAAGTTAATCATAACTGCTGGTCCTCCTACAGGTTGCCCTCCTCACCTTCTCCCAGCTTTTCCCTAGTTCAACCACAGGGATCAGCAGCTTCTTTCAATTGGTTAGGTGCAAATATCTGCATCTGACTCGGCTGCTTGTTGGGTCTGTCGAAGGGCAGTCATGATAGGCCCCTTTTTGTGAGCACATTATAGCCTCAGTAACAGTGTCAGGGCTTGGGGGATCCCCATGAGCTTGATCCCAATTTGAGTCTGTTGCTGGATCTTCTTTTCCTCAGGTTCTCCTCCTTTTTTTGTACCTACAGTCCTTTCAGACAGGAACAATTATGTGTCAAAGTTTTTGACTGTGGGATAGCAACCCCATCCCTCACTTGATGTCATTTCTTTCTGTTGGAGGTGGGTTTTACAAGTTCCATCTTACCATTGTAGGACATTTCATCTAAAGTTCCCCCCCCCCAAAGTCCTGAAATTCTCCGACCACCCTGGTCTCTGGTTCTCCCACTTCCTACCTCCTGAGGTTGCCTTTTTCAATTTGTTCTGCTGGCTCTCTGGGCTTCAGTCCTGTTCCCTTAACCAAATATCTGATCATGTTCCCCTCTTCCCCTCCCTGTCCCCTTTCCCACACAGGTCCCTCCATCTCCCCTCCT
>NW_021604577.1:6661359-6669112 GCF_004785775.1 Grammomys surdaster
CCCTGTCCCCTTTCCCACACAGGTCCCTCCATCTCCCCTCCTGTGATTGGTTTCTTCTCCCTCCTAAGTGGGATTGAGGCATCCTTACCTGGGCTTTTCAGCTTGTTAACTTTTCTGAATTCTGTGGATTATATCCTGGGTATTCTGTACATTTTTGGTTAATACCCACTTATTAGTAAGTATATACCATGCATGTCTTTTGATTCTAAGTTACCTGACTCAGGATGATATTTTCTAATTCCATCCATTTTCCTGCAAAATGCAGAGTGTCCTTATTCTTAATAGCTAAGGAGTACTCTATTGTGTGAATGAACCATATTTTCTGTACCCATTCTTCTGCTCTGGGACATATGGGTTGTTTCCAGCTTCTGGCTATCACAAACAAGGCGTCTATTAACATAGTGGAACACCATCCCCTGTGGCATGGTGAGGCATCTTTTGAGTATATTCCCAAGAGTGGTATAGCTCGATCTTCAGGTAGATTTATTTCAAATTTTCTGAGAAATCTCCAGATTGATTTCCAAAGTGGTTTTACCAGTTTGCAACCCTACCAGCAATGGAGGAGTGTTTCTCTTTCCCCACATCCTCACCAACATGAGCTGTCACCTGTGGTTTTGATCTTAGTCATTCTGACTGTTGTAAGGTGAAATCTCAGGGTAATTTTGATTTGCATTTCTCTGATGACTAAGAATATTAAATATTTCTTTAAGTGCTTCTCAGCCATTCTATATTCCTCTGTAGTGAATTCTCTGTTTAGTTCTATACACTATTTTTTTTATTGGATTGTTTGGGGTTTTTGGTGGTTAGCTTCATGAGTTCAATATATATTTTGGATATTAGCCCTCTATTTCATGTGGGGTTAGTGAACATTTTTTCCAGTTTGTAGGTTGTTTGTTTGTCTGATTGACTATGTACTTTGCTTTCCATTTTCATGAGGTCCAATTTATCAATTCTTGATCTTAGAACATGAGCCATTGGAGTTCTGTTTAATAAATTTCCCTCTGTGCCAATGAGTTCAAGGCTCCTTCCCACTTTCTCTTCTATTAGATTCACTCTATCTGGTTTAATGTTGAGTTCCTTGAACCACTTGGACTTAAGCTTTGTGCAAATATGGACCTGTTTTTATTTTTCCGACTGCCAGTTAGACCAGTACCATTTATTGAAGATGCTAACCTTTTTCCATTGTATATTTTTGGCTTTTTTGTTAAAGATCAAATGTCTGTGTGTGGTTATATTTCTGGGTCTTCAATTCTATTCCATTGATAATTATTCTTTCTCTTTATCTGATTATATTCTAAAATTATATACAATGTTGTTTGGTGTTTCACATAGATCAATGAAATAAACAAAACTTCCTGGAAAAGCTATGAGTTTGATTTTTAGTAGATATCCTTTTGATAGTATACATAAGGCAATGAATAAAAACCTCATAAGTGATTAAGTTTTGCAAGGTTATTGTCTGAATGTGGAAAAGTTATTGCTTTATCAGATAACTTTTCCAAAATGAACATGTATAACATTTAATTTCATAATTAAACTGATAAAAATTATACTCTTCTTGTAACCATATGAAACAAATTCTTGAATGTTGTTTATGGATTTCAGCAATGGATAGAGAGAGGGACACTAATGACAATTATAATTTTAGCCTTATATTCTGAATTTTAAAACACTAATAATGGTGCTTGCTGGGAAAACACAAGAACCCGATTTCAAACACTCACAACCATGTTTGCACAGTGAATACAGCTCTAGCCTTGGGAAGGCAGAGCAGCCTGAGCTCAGAAATTTAATGGTCTGTAATTCTAGCATAAACATAAACCTTCAGATTCAGTGAATAATTTTTTCTCAAAATCTTAAAACAAAAACTAACAGGAGATGCCTGATGATCTCCTCTGGCCTCCATATGCACACCAAAAAACTTATGAACCCTCTACATATCCTTACACATGTGATTATTCATATGTTACAACACATATGTACCTTTAATTCCCTACATAGACAATTTTGATAAACATATGATATTATATTAATTTTTTTTAAAAATAATGTACTCATTTTTCCTACTATCTTTCTTCATTAAATAAATCCCTACACTTAAAAAGCAGTTGGCTAACAAATTGCCAGATATCAATATATGCTAAAAGTTTAAATTTTATACCTATAGCCCCACATAGTTATTATAAATGTCTTCAGGGTTTTATTTTTAGTAGAAACTAAGAAATTTAATGCAATGACTCTAAATAATATGGTTATACTCAGTAATGTAAATGAAATGAGACTTGTTACTTACAGATACTAAGATAGTCTTACAACATCTGTCAGTTAAACATTCATTATTTACTAAGACTTTTATGGGCCTAAGTAAATAGTTTTTGGGTAGCTAATTTGAAGGCATTCTCTATGATGACAACATTTAGGGTGAAGAATCACAACTGTTATATAACTGCTTTCTTCAACCCCCAGAAAAACAGCATGAAATATCTCAACAAACTTCATATGTATATATGAAGTATATACATATACTATGCACTATGGCATTTTGGATTAGAATTTATGGCTGGTGTTCTAGATTAGTTTTTTTTTAATGAAGAATGAAACACTTTATAAAGATACAAAAATCAGATGATCACTTAGCATTTGTTTTAAAACTAGAAATCAATAAAATTGATTATTGAAACAATATGAGTATATACTATAACAGGGTTAAAAGACCTACCATCCCTTAATGGTCTCTGGACTTCAAAGCCTTTATCTCAACCAACGACCAGGCTACTTATCATGGTTCACTTTCCAACAACCTATAATCTTATCTGAAAGTAAAATGTAGACAGAGAAAGCTAAGTAAGAAATGCACAGGATTTAGGGATTCCAAAGACTCCCTCCTTGGCATACCTCCTCTAACTGAAGCCACCAAATTGGTTGTCCAATACCAAGTGGATCATCCCTAGATATATGTACATGCTGGTACATTTACTATACTCAGCATATTTTCACATGTATACACTTTTTTGCATATGTGAATATATAATAACAATGATAAAAAAGATAGAGTGCATTCATGCTGGAGGGATTGGAATAAGGGAGGTTACATTAGAGAAGTATGAAGAAATAGTGTCTCCTAGTAACGTCAAAAGTTACATCTCTCCAACATGACTTTTCAGCATGAAGTGAACAAGGAAGACAGTTATTACCTCTAGAATTCGAGGAATTTATGATACTACTCTTATGAAAAACATTTGTTATCACTGATACTGGCTTAAAATTCATATGTTTTCATTTCAGAGTGTCATATTTGTGAGAATTTCTGGATGTAGCTTCTGATATTACTAGGAGACACAAGTTCACAACAAAATCTCCTATTATCTGGCTCTTAAAATCTTTCTACCCCATTTCTTCAATATTCCTTGATCCCTACTTAAGTGGCTGGTGTTTTGCAGTGGTATTCTTAGGGACTGAGCTCTAGAACTCTATGTATTGATTGGTTGTGGTTTTCTGAAATACTCTCTATCAAGATTATACTTATATGTGGATTTAAGGAGAATGGTGTATAGACTTCTATCAGTGGTCACTCTGGTTTAATAAGAGACATGACTTGTGGTCAAGTAGGCTCAATCAAGAGATAGCTATGTAAGTGAGACACCTAGAAGTCTGGATGGCATAGCCAACAAGCTTTCCTTCCCAGAAAGTCTTCCCTGCAAAAGTTATTTAATCTCAGGTCCACCCTGAAAATTGGGGAATAGTGTTACACATCCACTTCCCATCATGGCAATGAATGGTTTGGAACCACAGACTTTTCACTAAAATCCGCAGTGTGGAGTCATGAAGAAGTCCTTTGTCTATAGAGCTGCAGTCTAATCTCTTATAGAAGGCCTCTCTGCATTCTCAGCCACGATCATCACCAAGCCTGTGCCAGCCAAGCAAAGGACAATCACCTTGGGAACAGCTGGAGCTCTCCCTTTTTCCCCCAGCTCCAGAATAGATCCAGAATGTAGTGATGTTCCCAGCACTTCCACAGCTACCAGGGGTGCTAGGGTGTCCAAGAGCCTGAGAACCAGACAACTCTGGTAGATTCCAAACCAGCTCCACTGTCCTGTGAGTGGACCCACGACCCCCAACCCTGCAGTAGGTCTTAGCAACTGCTCTACCGTTACTCCTGTCTGCTCTCACACTTCCTGCAGGATAGTCACGGACTCACACCCAGAAACTGTAAACCCAATAAACACTTTCTTATATAAGTTGCCTTGGTAATGATATCTCTTCACAATACTAAAAAGTAACTAAAACATCTTTTATTTTTAATTGCCTTACAAGCAAGAAGAAAGTTATATTTTCTCAAAATAGATGGTACATTTCCAGTAAAAATCTGTAACAGGTTGTTTTAGTTAACTTTGTGAGCGAACATATACAAATAATTATGTAAATTCTCCCATATTTGTTAATGATTTAAATTATGTAATGTATTCTGGGCTGATATGAAAAAGGTGCATTCTAAAGTGTTTGAATTTTATGTTCTATAGATTTCTATTAAGTCTATTTGATCTGACATGACACTTAATGCTTAGTCCTCCTTCTATGTTTTATTAGAATGACCTGTCTATTTAGGGCAATAGTACATTAAAGTCACCTACTAATATTATGTTTGAAAATATCTGTGGATATACACCTAATAGTATTTGTTTTGTAAAATTGAACACTCCTGGCTTTTAGATAAATTTGTTTGGAACTGTAATATCTTTGTATGGATTGTGTCTGTAAAAATAAGTGACCTTCTTTAACTTCTCTGACTATTTTTAGCTCTAAGTATATTTTCTGAAATAGATTATGATCAGCACTGTGCAGTAAAACTCTCTCCAATGGCACAAATGCTTCCCATGTGCAAAGTCAAACTATGACCTATAGCTGCCTGCCTATTCATATCTGAGATAATCTTAAACTCTTCGTTGAACTTATTTCTTAATTGTTTAATTTAACTAAATAAAAATAGATTATTTCATACGATTTGTGGCTGCTCTATTGTTTTATCTGGAGCACCCTTATTAAATTATAGATTTCTGGATTTATGCATATCTTAATTATACATTTTCACACATTTTTTTCTGTTTTGATTTACTTTTTGTACATTCAGTTACTCCAATAATTATATAAATGTTTGACAAATTTCATCCTTTGCAAATGATTTTAAATTAGTTTTAAAATATATTCTTAGTCTTCATATGAGTGTTTGTGAATCTGTGTGTATGTGTGAGTGTGTTTCTATATTTGTGAATATGTATGAATATTTATGTATGAATGTGAGCACGTGTGTGCTTTTGAGTCTGTGCATATAAATATGTGTGTATTTCTGTGAATGTGAATCCATGTGTGTATGAATGTGTGTTTCTCTCTTTCTCTCTCTCTCTCTCTCTCTCTCTCTCTCTCTCTCTCTGTGTGTGTGTGTGTGTGTGTGTGTGTGTGTGTTGGTATTAGTGCTTTAGCATCTCAGTGGAGGTTAAAGAAGAACTTTTGAGAACTGGTTATCTCTTTCTACTTTGGGATCTGGAGACTAAACTCAAATAAAAGAGACAAGCACTTTTATCTCCATGAGCTCTCAGCCCCCAGAAATGATTTTAAAACCCATCACCACAGGACACCATTATTCCTCTGCCCTCAAGATACATTATTTAACAAAAATCAGTTCACTGAGGGCCTTTGGTAAAGTGCCACACGTACATTCACACAGAGAGACATATTTAGGGATATTAATACTTAGACACACAGACACACACAGCCACATACACACACAAACAGAATCAAGACTTTCTACTATTCTATTCCCTACTACACTGCTCTGTTCATTTTATAGTAATTGGTACACAAAATTATCTTCTTTAGTCATTTAAATTGTTTATTTCCTCTCTTGCCAACCAGAAGAGAAATATACTTTTAGCCACTGTAAAAATTCTTGGGACTTTAATTTTTTCACAAGCAAATTTGTTAAATAAATTTTCTAATATTAGAATACTGGATATTCGAGATTCTGTCTTATAGATATGTCATTGAATTTTTCATGCATCTAATATCCACCTTATATAATAAAAGCAGTGAAGAAATTTTTTAAGAGCTTGAAGAATGTTTTAAAAATTATATTTTGCCTACTTCAGTGCTACATATTCAAAAGGGAATAATTTTGTTCTTCAATTTTGCTATTCAAAAGATAGCAGTGCTATGCTTTAATATATCATTTTGTTTATGACCAAATGACTCAAATTTCCAAAGAAAACTTTATATATATATATTGTGTTTACAATATGTGGATATATTAAGGAAGCCTAGAGAATACAAACTGTATAAAAACAGTACAAAATTCCTTTAAGTGCACAAAAGATATCTTATGAGATATTTTCATTATTGCTGTTTTTACTTCAATACATTGAGGGTGTGATGATTCATCATACCTTTCATGATTACTTTATGAATACTTGCAATATGTTGTAGATATGCCACGGTTTCCTACATCTATGGTCTATTTCAAAGGAAAACTTCAAATGAACTATACACATATTTGATGAGTTATAACTTGAGATGTATTAACGTTTCTATGACATAGTTTAGAAATCCCTTGAAATATTGGCAGGTGTAGCTTATATTAGATAACATCTTTATAGTACATATTGCTATCGTGTGTCAAAGAGAAAATCAGCATGAAGTAATATTGTCTTTGCAATTTTCATGCTCTTTCCTTAAAAAAGAAAACATTTAAAATTTTTAAATGGATCAAAATAAATAAGCAAAAATAACCCAGTTAATGATCCCAAGAAGGGAGGAATTAGGGTTGACAACCATGGAGAGGTTGAAAACCAATTCTTATACAAGCTCTCATCTTTCTCTTTCTCTCTCTTTCTTTTCTCAGGGCCTTCTCTGACGTTTTTCATGTTCTCTTTAGCCATCCCTGTTTTGTCTTTGAAAATGTAACATTCTTCTTTAAGGGCTGAATTAAATATGCTCTAATTTTAAAAAAATGGTATTAAATTCTGGTTGTCTAATATATTTGTTTGGATTACAGGTAGAAAGGTAACTTCAAAATTTATTTAAATGTTGTAAACTTTTTTGCAACATAGAAGGTCTTAGCATTCTGAATTTAGAAGTCTTCTAGAGTAGGAATAGTAGTGATTTAAATAATTGATGATATGTTGGTCTTTATACAACCTATGTTCTTTTCAGTACTTGTTAAGACTGGCTGCCACAGCCAGAACCAAGCTCTCAAAAAATGTTTGCCTCTCCATAGTAAAGAAATTTCAGGAAATCATAAAAATATTACCATACATTTTAGTAGAATGTGAAATTGGTATAAAATTTTACCCTAAAGAGTTTGAGACCTACAGATTAAGAACCACTGGACCACCAACCAGGCAGCATACACCAGCTGATATGAGGCCCCCAACACATATACAACAAGAGAACTGCTGGGTCTGTGTTCAGTCAGCGATGATGCAACTAACCCTCAAGAGACTGGATGCACCAGGGAGTTTAAAGGTCAGGTTAGGTGGGGGTCGGGGGTGGGAACAGCCTTGAGGAGGCAGGGGTGTGGGGAGAAGGTATGGAATGTGGAACAGCTGGAATGTGGACTGGGGATGGGGAATAAAATCTGAAGTGTAAATAAATGAAAAAATAAAGCTTTCAATTTTAACGGGAGACAAAATTAATAGAACATACATACAAATAAAACTTTCACTGATTCTATTATTGTATCCTGGGCATTATTTAAGGAATG
>NW_021604577.1:6669512-6674717 GCF_004785775.1 Grammomys surdaster
GTTTAAAAGAAAGATAAAAGTAGATTTATAGAAAGATAGGTAAAACTATTATATGTATATATACATATACAAGAATATATATTCTTGCATGATTGATAGATTATTAATGGAAAGACAGACATTTGTTTCTCTGAAAAATATCTGATAGAGACCGATTAAAGGAGAAAGGATTAGTTTTAAATGATATTTCATGAGATTTGGTCCATGTGCTTTTTGTTCCAACCTTGTGGGACCATACTGTGGCAGGGCATCAAAGTAGACGGTTTGTAGAAAAATCTATGTACTGACTTGAGTTCTTAACTTGAATTTGGTAGAAGCAGATAAAGTCCAGAAACAAAATTGCTTCCTGAAATTAACCCTCACTTCTGAAAGTTCCCATCATATTTTAATACACATCACATTTTGAGCCCCTCTGTTCATTAAAGTGTTAATTAGGTCAGAGCTCAATAATCTAATTGTCACTGAAGTGCCAACAGGGACACACTCAGATGTGTGCTTCATTTTTCTCTTGGAAGTTGCCAATCTGAAGTAGTTGATAACCAATGATCTATTGTATACTGTATAGTTTTAGTATGATACTCACCATGAAACCCTATTACACAATTATACATGCTGAAATAATTTTAAATATATGAAATGATAAATGATTAGTAAAATTTAAATTAAGTCTTGAATGTGTATTCGTACATTC
This sequence comes from Grammomys surdaster, assembly GCF_004785775.1. Taxonomy (NCBI): domain Eukaryota; kingdom Metazoa; phylum Chordata; class Mammalia; order Rodentia; family Muridae; genus Grammomys; species Grammomys surdaster. Next base: position 6,670,204 of record NW_021604577.1, read on the forward strand.
TGTGTTTTCCTTCTGCATGTCTCACTGCTCCGGTTAATGGGATTCCTCCATGATGCAAACTGATCTTCCAGTATTTATGGTTGTATACACTAACATTGGCTTTGGACAAACATTCATTATCTAACTCTAGTATTTTATCATTGATAATATTCATTTTTTTGTTTTGAGAGTGATAATGACTTTGAATTATCCCTGAAAATTTGAATGTAAATGATCGTAAGTAACAGAGTATCCAAATAATGGAAATGTTCAAATAGCACAAATTTTATATTGTCCTTATTAATTTCTCATGAAGTCTGAAGGTATAGAATCCAGCGTTATAATGGAGACCCATGTTCTTCTCCACCTATCCTAACACAATGGACATAATCCTCATAATACCAGGATTGATTTACATTCATAGGTCACAGATTATTTGGACAAAGCAATATATAACATAGTGAGTACACAAAACACACATTCCCCTCAGGCAGCAGCTCTAGTTCTTACATTTTGTGTATCCCATTTCTCCATTTATCTCTGACACTTTGGTGTGTGTATGGGACGTAATATAGACATTGTGCTTGGTTGGTGCTGAGCATTTTACAGTCTCTTACTCTCTACATACTTTATGATTGGGAGTCTCTGTGTTAATACTCTTTTACTGCAAATAGAGACTTCTCTGACAAGGTTAACATACATCATATCATCAGGAGTGGGCTAACAACATATCTACTTATTGGAATAATAATAGAATGTTACTAGTATAATAGTATAATACTACTAGTAGTAGTATCCCCTAGGGACGATGAGAAATATATCCACAGCTTCTTTCCCCTCAAATTGTCCAACACATTGGCCTCATTTTGCAAAGCAGGACTGAAAACAAATTAGAAAGTTGTTGAGTTACTTCTCTTCCATTTGTGGTAACTTTGGAGTAGTAGGCATGTGTTACCATAGGGTCAATTGTAGTGGTTACTGTGGAGGTCACTTGTAGTGTTCACTGTGAAGTTCATTCATAATGGTCACTATGGTGGTCATTGTGGTGGTCCTTGGAGTGGCCAGTAGTAGTGTTTACTGTGATAGTTATTCATAGTGGTCACTATAGTGCCTACTGTTAATAGTCATCTCCTTTAGTCATCTGAGCTGATCACTATTGCAGTTGCAATGATCAGCTGTAAAGATTTCCAGTTATGGAAATGTCACTGTGATATTTGTGCATAGTAGATAACTGTAGTGATCGTTGAGGTGGTCATTACAGTTTTCACTGTGATAGTTATAACAATCACTTGGGTGGTTAGTGTTAATTGTCAGCTGAGGTGGTCTGTTGCATGGTGGTCACCTCTAATAGCTATTGTGATGACCATTTGAGAGGGTCACTACAATAATCTTCATGCTGGTCAGTGGTAATTTTCACTGTGATGGTCTGATTGTCAGTCACAGTGGTACGTACTTACAGTGTTCATTATGGTGGTCTCCCATAATGATCTCAGTGGTATGCCACTGTAGTGTTCTATGTGATGGTCTGGATTAGCTTCAGGGTTCAAAGTTGGCTAAGATTGATGGCTGTTTCATTTGTCTAGTACCTAAGCAGTAGTTTTCAACATTTCAAAGCTAGAAAGTAAGGCGATTCCTCTCTATGTTCTGTGATTAAAGTATATAGAATGAGCAATTTGGTTTTATTGTTAAGTTTTGGAAGCTAACCAATAGAGTTGGCAATAACCGATAATCTATATGTGTCTATAGGACCTTGTTAGATAACAATGCTTTAAAAGCCTATTTGCCTTTCAGAACCTTCAGCAGTTTTTAATTGTAGTTTTATATTTATTCTATAAGGACTGCTAGTAAAAGAAACTAGCAATATGTTAAAGTATTATGTCAAGAATATTAATGTAAAAGGAGATATAGATTAGCATCCACTTCTTGTGATTTATCTAGAGTAGAGTTTTATAGAAAATGCAATAAAGACCCTGGTATATTTAAATAACTAATCGTTAATTGTTATATAATTTTTCAAATGACTGATAAATATATATTGATGGATTAACAAAACAGGAAGACATATGACATAGGGTAGACTAGTACTCACTAAATATTTACAGATTATCTTGAATTCTTGATCAGAGCCACTGAGACCTTATTCCACTTCTTCCCTTTCCTTTTCATAACTTTGTCCTGTTTCTGAGGTGGCAACCAAATGATCCTTCTTAAATATACATACCATTTCACTCCTTTGACCCACATTTCTAATTAACTTTCATATTACTCAGTAAAACATACAGAATTTTATCATGCAGTTCTGCTCATATCATTACCATACATACATTCAATGATTCTTCTCCCCCTTTTTTAAAAATGTTATTCAATTTACTTTTTATTCTCTTTACACTATAGTTCTAATTTTTTTCCATTCTATAATGGGAAGAAATGGGGAGCTCTTCAAAGTTTCTCTCATTCACTATCATACTTAATTTATTCTCTGCCTTGAGTGCTCTGTTTTTAACATGGACAACTCTCAATATCCTGCATACAGCAGAAACAACCCTGCTATTCACCATGCTTCACCCTCCTTATGCTGTTTACTGGTTTTAAGTATAATCATGATAGAATGAAGCATGTTTTGCAGATCTGTTTAATGTCAACATATCCCAAACTTTTGATTTATATGTAAAATCATGAGAGGATGATGCTGTATTTTGTTGATCTGTTTAATGTCAATATATCTCATTATAATATACTTTTGATTTACGTATCATAAACACCAGAACTAGTGGCTGATATACAGTAATTATTAGTCAAATTAATGGATGCTGTCTATGTAAATGATATTAGCAATATGATTTTGTGTTAAATTAATGTAAAATATAGTTTAACTTAAATTGAAAGGATAGTATTTTTATTAATATAATATGTCTTAGAATCCAGTGAAACAGGTTTTCTTTCCTCTTTTGATACACTTTGCATCTAATAATTTCCTGTAAATGATAGTAAACATCATTATAAAGTCATGATACTTATTATGTTCTTACATGAAAATGGCTTTCAATATCTGAGAACATCTGTCAGAAAACAACTTTTGGCAAAAAGTTTTATATCAGTCTCAAAGAGATATCAGAGATAATACAGCAAGTTGCTTGTCTCTTTATCAGTGTTTCATAGACTTGTTCACTCTGTTTTTCCTTTCAACTTGTTTGGCATTATACATTGATGTCATTCATGCTTGGTCAGTCTATTTTTCTTCTTTCATTTGCTTTCTTCAGACTTAGCGGCAGCACCCTCTGCCTATAATATAGAACTTAATGTCTAACTCACTTTCACAGTCACCTACTAGATATTGTCTGCACAGTATTAGTATGATTATTCTGGTAATCAGTTAATCTTAGGGCACAATTTCTATAATGGAATAAAATTTAATTATGACAATTATCATTGGAAAGGCTGGTCATTATGTTTTAGACTTTAGAAAAATATTTTTCTTAGATGGTTTTAGTGTTGGAGCACTTCATTAAGTACTTGTCTTGAATGACAAATAGTTTTTCCTTATCAACCAAGAAAAAAATAAATCTCAAATAATTTCCAAAATCATAGGTTAAAAGTTATACTTTTACTTTATAAAACATTTATTTTTATAACAAGAACATAGCAATAGATATCTGTGAATTAGCCTTATGCTTCCATTTGGTAGGTTGGGCTTATTGGATGACCAAGGATGCAAATGGAATGATGAAAACATTATAGCTAAAGGTTGCTGGAATTACAAAGCTATAAGTAACTTAGCACTGTGGTTTCAAGTATGTAATTTTCTTAAACCTTGCCTTAGATAAATAGTATTCAATACATAATAAAACACCTGTTCTTACAAATACATAATATATGTAGCCACATAGTCTATTTATGTATATGTGTTAAGAAATGGTGGTGCCTCCAATGGGAAGGTGGTCCTGGTCAGTATAAGATAGCAGGCTGAGAAAGCCATATAGAACAAACACCTAAGAGGCACTTCTTTATGGCTTCTGATATAGTTCCTACTTCCAGGGTTTTGTCTTGAATTTCTGCCTTAGCTTCATTTGATGGTGAATGGTTATCTAAAAGTGTGAAATTAAATAACCCTCTCCCTCCCCTAGTTTATTTTTATCATAGTGTTTAGCACCCTAATCAGGAAATTTTCTGAAACCTATTTTCAGGAAAATTGTAATGAGGATATTTTCATTTATTTAACAAATTTCAAAATTCCAAGAAAGATTCAATTAAAGCAAGCTAGTTGTATACAATTCACATTTTGTTCTGTATCAGGAAAAATTCTCTACATGTAAAGGAAGTTTAATCCAAAATGAAAGGAAGAAAGACAGACAGGAAGAAAGGAAGGAAGGAAGGGAGGGAGGGAGGGAGGGAGGGAGGGAGGGAGGGAGTAAGGAAGGAAGGAAGGAAGAGAAAAGGAAGGGGAAGAGAAGAGAAAGGAAGCGAAGGGAAGGGAAGGGAAGGGAAGGGAAGGAAAGGAAAGGAAAGGAAAGGAAAGGAAAGGAAAGGAAAGGAAA
>NW_021604577.1:6674727-6684167 GCF_004785775.1 Grammomys surdaster
AAGGAAAGGAAAGGAAAGGAAAGGAAAGGAAAGGAAAGGAAAGGAAAAGAAAAAAAAGAAGTGAGCAAAGCAATCAATGAAAAGTAAGCCAGTGATCAGTCTTTCTCTGTAGCTTCTGGGTTCAGTGACTGCCTCCAGGTTCCTGTCCTCTCTATCTCAAATGGACCACAATGTGGACCTATAAACAAAATAAACAAAAGCCTCCCGAAGTTGATTTGGTTGTGGTGTTTTATCGCAGCCCCAGAAACATTAGCTAAGACAACATGCTGTATTTGCAGCTGAACTCTTGTGAAAAATCACATTGTACTGTGTCTGCCAATTTCTCTCTTTAAACAAGACTTCAACTATATAATACATGCTCATTAAATACTGACTCGATGTCACTTGGCAGCATGTAATTGATACAGCATACACAGACTAATGTAGGCTCAGGAGAGACAAAGTTCCATTTTAGAGAGAGAAGGTGGACGTGAATTCCTACACTTACTTGAAAACGTATTGGAAATTAATAGCTGCTGGAAGAAGGGGATTTAGTTTTTATTTATTAATTCTTTTGAGGCTGCAGCCTCTGGTTAGTTGACATCCTTCCAGAGAAGCCCACACTTTCTAGAATATATAGGAAGCATGAAATGCACTTGATATATTTTAAAACATGAGAAACAATCGTAGAATGAGAAGGAATGGGAGGATATATGAGGAGGATTCTGGCAGAGCAGAGGGAGGAGGGCTCTGTGCAGTGAATATGGTCAAAAACCACTATATAACACTTAAAATTCTTTTTTTATTAATCATCTTATTTGTTTACATTTCAAATGATATTATCCTTCCTGGTTAACCCTCCACAAGCACCCCATCCCATCCCCCTTCTTCTCTGTCTCCTTTGCCTCTATGAGGGTGTTTCTCTACTCACTCACCCACTCCCCCCTCACCCCTCTAGCATCTCCCTATGCTGGGGCATCAATCACCCACAAGACTGAGAGCCTCCCCGCCCATTGATGTCAGATAAGGCAATCTTCTGTTACTTAGGTATCCAGAGCCATGGATCCTTCAGTGTACATACTCTTTGGTTGGTGGTTTGGTCTCTGGGAGCTCTGGGTGGTTCAGTTAGTTGATATTGTTCTTCCTATGAGGTTGCAATCCCCTTCAACTCCTTCAAGTTCTTCCTCTATTTCTTCCATTGGGTTCCCCTGGCTCAATTTGATGGTTGGCTGTAAGTATTTGCATCTGTATTAGACAGGGGCAAGTAGAACCTCTCTAGAAACACGCACACCAGCCTCCTGTCAGCAAGCGCTTCTTGGCATCAGCAATAGTTTTGGGGTTTCCTGTCCGCAGATGGGATGCACTCCTAGGTGGGGTGGTATTTGGATGACCTTTTCTTCAGTTTCTGTTCCATTTTTTGTCCCTTTCGTTCCTTTAGACAGAAACATTTTGAGATGTGTGAGTGGCACCATTCCTCAACTGGGGGTCTGTCTATCTACTGGATGTGGTCTCTACAGGTTCTATCTTCTTGCGTATTTCAGCTAAAACCACTAAAAATAAGGAAATAAATAACTTCAGAAAAATTGAAATGAAAGAAAGCCAAACTAATTCATGAAAGATATATGAATATGTAACCACCAGCTTTTACATAGAAAGAATGACACTGAGGTTCAAGATAAGTTTCTCCAAACAAGAAATTATATATTGGTTAATTAGGGATAAAAAATCTGATATGTAAAGAAACTCGTCCTCAGGAGTTGAAAATGACATGAGATGTCTCTTAATGTGTCTTTTTGGATTTTTGTTTTGTGTTCCCCCTCCACAGGTATGTAGTACATGCAGATCCCCTGAGTGTTTGATTTTACTGGATGATCACAAGTGGAATTAAGTGCCTATTTAAGCACCAAGTTCAGGTGGCTTTAAGCAACTGATAAAATGTCACCAGTTGTACTGTGTGCTCAGCAGACAGAATTTACTAAGTAAAATGCTATTGTAACTCCGAGAAGAGTATACTGGAATTTCATCCTCTCACACATCACACTGAGTATGAATATTTTATGTAAATTTGATGTTGAAATAAGTTATTAACTTAAGATAATACGGTGGGATTTACAGAGAAAAAATTTCATAAAGCACGAACCAAATGGTAAAGTAGAACACCCTCATTTTTTTTTTAAATTGGCATTTGAGTTTCTAAAAAGACAGTTAAAAAACAAATTTATTCTGTGGTAATGAATATTTGATTGGCTTTCAGATATAATTGCCCTCTATCAGGGTCATAGCATTAGCATGAAAATTAGTAATTATCTTCTCAGTGAGAATTGGAATGATATTTCTATTAAAGATTTTGTAAGAACTTCTCAATGAAAGAAATTGAATACTGTTAACATTGCACAATAAATTGACAATACCTTACAGCTCTCCTTATATAAATGTGTGTGTATGTATGTATATAGGAACACACACATATATGTATACACACACACATATATATATGTATATACACATTATACATTATATATATTCTGAAGTCAAATTGTAGAGCTTTCACAGAAGAATGCTTCAAATTCATGGATGATTTACTTTTTTCATTTTTCATTTTCTTCCTACAGTGACATTATTGTACAAAATCTGTAAAGAACAAGAAACAATAAGTAGGTTGTATAGTGTTTTTTTCTGGTATTTTTATGCTAACATTTATTTATGACTATCAATTCATTTCTATTTTTGTTGTCAAAGAATGAAATATTAGAAAAGTAGTATTAAACAGAATTTTAAAGAAGTATTTTGAAATATTTCATTGATATGTCTGCCAAATAAATATGACTATGATGAATTAAATATTATTCATGATATATCTTTGAAACATGAAAACATGGAATACTAACCTACTTGTAAGACTAACCTACTTCAGTTCTACATAAAACTCCAGAAGAAAATCTCCAACTGAGCCTCACAAGATAAGCCTTTTTTGGAGAGCTTTGTACTTCAGATACATTTGCTTTAAACCTCCGTATAAAACAAATTGCAAGTTACCATAACTCAAGAAAACGTCCAAAAAAATCATGGAATAATAATAAAATTTTAGCATATGCAAATGGAAATATCTAACAGCTTCAAAATCATAAACACAAACCTAAAATAAAAGTTTTAAGTAAATATTAGCATTTGTAATTGTTTATAAATTATAACCAGGTACGAAAGATAAAAAATATAACATTTCCTTGAGATTAAAAATAATGTTAGAGCATAATAAGAGAAATCTTAATATACTATACAATGTGGATCACTTGATAACACAGAATACAGAGTGCACAGCAGCATGATAGGATATTTCAGTGCTGTATCATTATTGGATTACAGAATTTAAGTTCAGTTCAAGGATGCTGTAATTTTTATTCAGACATTCATCCACAAACTCTCAATATATTATATATGACCATTATAAGTTATTCCCTACCATTTAATAGCCTCTTCTATAGTTTCCTAAACAACATGATCCTTAATCACTTCTTGTCTCAATTATTTATTCTGTTGATCACCTGATAAGGCAATAATCTTACAATTGATGTAAGTTGCAGAGTTGAAATAATTAGGTCTGTTTTAACAAGAAGAATTTCTTTGTCACTGCTGGGTAAATTAATTGAGTCTTAATCATGGGATACTCAAGACTACTGAAAAGGAAAAACAAATGCTGTGTGTAGGCAGGGAGCCTTTGAGCATAAGATGAGCAACTTATTCTGTAGGGACCAGAGAAGGTTAATCAATAAAAACAATACAAAACCTAAAAGACAAACAAGAATAAGGTGACAAATTGAATTAAATACTTTCCATAAGAATAGGTGTCCAAACATGTTAAAAGAAAGAAAATCCTTTCAAGTGCATGTTACATATGCTGAGGGATGATTATTTTTCAACACTAATAAACAAGTGACAGTTTCACAATCTAGGTAAATATTCAAGGGAGACACAACATGTAAAGCAAATACTAAGATGGAGCATGTGCTAAAATGCAGCACTGTGGTTTATCAACTCCTCCTCATAAGGATGAATTATGCACTGTACTCTATATTCTGGCGAATTATCTGTACTTGGGATAAAAGTACAGTATTATTTACTGTTTCTTATAATCTTTATAAACACTAGCTGACATACTGTACTGCCTAACAAAGTTCAAATTTGTTACATGCACACATACTTACACACACACACACACAACACACACACAAAAACAGAGAGAGGGGGGAAGGTACACACACATAGGTGGGTGATGCATCTACATATGCTGAAATCACTTCAGTATATGAGAGAAAAGGAAAGGTCTTGCATATGCAATGTTCTCCCTTTTGGGAAAAATGGAATAGAACTTATTCTTTCATTATTTCATACACACATATGCATGTTTGATTATTGTGATCTGAGAATCACAGTGATTCTCAAATTCTTCCATCCATATTATCCGTTTATCTACAAGTCATTTTCACACATTCATGTCCTTTTTATTTTGTCAGCCCACTGCACTTAACCAGGTCTATTAAGCCATGGATTTGTAACTATCCATAGTCGAGTGGTAGACTCATAACTGAGTACACAGGTAAAGACAACGATTGTCCTGTTTATTAAATTCATCATATCCAATAGCTCCTTCTGGATTGACTTTTGACTCTTGATGGAGCCATTTTATGTTGGATCATTACATGCAGATGCAGCTGCCATGGGTTATGTCTGCACTGGCTGTGTTCTGCATTGAAGACTTCATATTATAATCCTTCTCCTTGTCTTTCAGTTCTTAAATTGTTCTCCTTTTATTCTGCAGTGTTCACTGAGCCTTATGGTGCATGGTGCAAATGCCCATAGGAATGAACATCCAACCACTGACTATTCTCAGGCAGGCAAACATCTCTACATTCACTTCCATTCATCACAATGATGCTTCTTGAATAGTCACATTTGTCTATGGATCGAAACGTAAATACATATATAAGGCAGATTGGTGACATGACCATTGAACTAGGAAAAAAATTAATGAGGTTCAATTCCATGACTTAAGACATCTCAATTATGGGATTTTGACCAGTTTGACATCACTAGGCAAAAAATTTAGCTAGTGGAGTAAGGCTCCACTCTGAGAATAATTGGATAGTTCCATAAATGTTATACTTTGCCTGAAAGGGGGGATTAGCATAGGGCTCATAGTAAGGTAAGTGTGTTGCTGCCTTTATTCTCTAGCAGTTTTCATGCGATTTTCTGTTATAAATGCTATCCAGCAGGAGGAAGCTTCTATTTAGTTCCAGCTTGATTTGCCTACTTCATGTAAATAAGTTTTTTATAATCATTAATAGTGTCTTGAAAAATATATTTTTAATAAATGTTTTGGCTCCGTGTATGTCTGTTTGCCACATGTGTTTGGTCCCTGTGGAGATGAGAAGACAGCATGGAATAGGAGTTATAATCACTCTGGGAATCAAATCCAGGTGTTCTCCAAGAGCAGCCAGTGTTCTATGATCTATCTCTTTACCCACCCTAACCCCCAACCAATAGGGTCTTATTACTTAGTTCTATTGGTCAACAATGAGTGATAACAAGAACCTGAACTATTTGGATGTACTTTGGGGCTTCTAAGAGCAACAAACCATTAAAGGTATCTCACACCTGGCCATGGAGTTTTGTTTATTGACTCTTGGCTTTCAGGGAAACATAATCCATCCTTGTAGGATATCTTCCTTCTACTTATGTTTTCTAAATTAAACTTTAAATGCGTGATAAATTAGTAATCTTATTTCTTATTACCCTCTGATTATGGGCAGAGATGTCAGCAGTATATTTGCCAGGATGTCAACACATGAGACACACTGCAAAGGAAGCTCTAATGGACTATAGGTCCAATGATGCTGAACTGATATATTTTTTCATTGCATCTAAAGTGAATGCCAAACACTACCTTTTCTCCACACCTTCTGGAATTACATCAAAATGAATAGTATATTTTATGTCATCAATATTTTACCAAATTGTCAAAATACAGAGACACTCTTTTAGAACATATAGTCATATACGATAGCATATGTTTTCTTTGCAAAATTTTATTTGGAAGAAAATATGATAGAGTTAAAATCAATACTGTCTGTAAAGTATTCTTTTTTCACATAATCATTGCTTATAAAGAATATTTTACTGTTTGTTATTTTATATGCAATTGTAGTCCAATAAATTTATAAAATATTGTTGTCCATATGCAACATCCCAATGCTAAATCTTGTGTTAAGCATCCCTCATACTTCTTCACAGATAAATGGTAAATGAATAAATGTGTTCATGATTGGTTTAAAACAGTTTTAAAATAGAAATATGCACCTCTTATTTGATTCTTTAGATGAATGGCCTTGGTGATCTTCATGATAATTTACTCTTTAAGCAAACAGAATAATTGGCAAAATCACTTTAATATTTAACGAGTTTGAAACTATGAAGCAGAATAAGTAATTGCAATAATTTTTACCTAAAAAGATTGAGAATGTAATTGAGAACCTAATTAGAATCTCTTACTTAGAAAAATAATTCAATTTTATTGCCTTTAAAATGCCATTATTCTGTCATTTATTTTTAATTCTGTCCATCAAATTTAAATCCTGCCTGTTAGATTCTGAGTTATGTCTAACATTATGAGGAGGCTTCTACTAATTGCTGCATGAAAAGAGAACATCCTGAATTGAAAGTATAGAATATACATGGTAAGTATAGTGTATTGCACTTTGAAGTAGGTGATTATTTCCTCTATTTTAGGGAATATAGAATTCACTTTACAGTTCTTCTTTCAGGATGGTTAATCTGGGTAAATAAAGCAGTAGAGGAAATGTGAAAGAAATAGCATGCCCTACTTCAGTTCTGCCCACACAAGTCTGGCACAGATGCTGTTTCCTCAGCTGTGGGGAATGAGGATGGCCTTGAAATTAGATAGCAATCATGAGGCAGAAAGAACAGCCCTAAAATGAAGGAAACCTCATCTCCATTTAGGAACTTAGAAGGATGTTATCCAATCTGCAGCACTCAGATTTGTTGCCAGTGTTAAAACTGTAAACTTTGGTGATTTTTAAAAATAGGTTGTGTACAATATCATTAATTTTGTTTTTGTCCATGAGGGAAAAAATGACATCTTGAGACTAAGATGCTACAAATAGCTCTGTTCTCCATTCAACAACACTGAATTTATTAGTTACAGACACAACCTCCTTCTTTATGTAGAGTTGTGATTGAATATCTACGATTATGCTTTTAAGGAACATGGTTTTCTATAATCCCTGTGTTCTGGCCTTGAATAGCATGAGACAGAGAATGCAGATTCTCAGATTTAAGACTTCATGATACGTCATGTAATTTTACTGTATGATTAAACCTTGAATATGATGCATTGCTGTCATAAGTGCATGATGAATAACTACTTTGTGAGTAGAGAGGCAACTGGACTTTGAGAAGCAATGTATCAGATATCAACATTATACAGTATATTAATAAGTGACAATAGAATAGTGGTGTAAAAAAAACAAAGTAAAAAACAAAGAGTAATGTGAAGATTGTTTCCATCTTCCAACGGAATGATGCTTCTCTGAACAAAGATTGTGAAAATTGCAGAAGAAGAGACTGAGAAAAAGACAGTTATGCTAAGCCCCGTCTGCACACCTAACAGAGTATCATTAATAGTGTCAGGAATTGGTTCTTGCCCATGGGATGGGTCTCATATTGAGGTAGTCACTGGCTTACCATTCCCTCTGTCTCTGCTCTCATTTCTGCCGCTGAGTAAATTTGCAATCTGATTTAATAAGGAATGGAGCACAAAAATGGTGGGTACAATGAGTTAAGAAATCAATTAAAAATTAATTTTGGAAGATTGCAAGAAACTGAAGTATGTTATCAATTTTTTATTGGGTATTTTATTTATTTATATTTCAAATATTGTCCCATTTCCCAGTTTCACCTTCACAAACCGCCATCCCATCCCATTCCCCTGCTTCTATGAGTATGTTCTCCCACCAACCCACCAACTTCCTCCACAGCCCTGGCATTCCCCTACATTAGGGCATCAAGACTTCACAGGATCAAGGGCCTCTTCTCCCATTGATGCCCAACAAGATTATCCTCACCTACGTTTGCTGCTGGAGCTGTGTAAACCCCTTCAGCTCCTTCAGTCCTTTCCCTAACTCGTCCATTGGGTTTCCCCATGCTCAGTCCATAGGTTGCTGTCACATCCGCATACACTGGCAAAGCCTATCCGGACACAGCTATATCACGCTCCTGTCTGCAAGCATTTCTTGGCATCCCCAATAGGGTCTGGGTTTGGTGTAGGCATTTGGGATGGATTCCCAGGTGGGATAGTCTCTGGATGTAATCTATTTCTTAATTTAACAATGTCATCTTATATCATGAAAATATATATAATAGGTCACATTTGACTATATGCATAAGTTATTATGAATTATATTGTAAAATTTGTAATATAATGTTATTATATGTTACAATTTGTCAAATATAGTGTATTATTGATTTTATTAATATAAATATGTTCTTATAGTAATATTTATTTGTCACAATTTAGATACACCACAAATACTCATTTGTAGAACACCAAATTTACGCTTTTCACATTGTTTCAACATTGTTGTGAAACTAACATGATCATGAAACATTTCCTCATCTAGAACTTAGAAGTATGCAAGTGTGCAAGTGCTCTACTTCTCACAGAGATCCTGAAGTTTGATTCTGTACTACATTGAAGTAACATTTCCTTCAGTAATGTAGTAGACATATAATCAGCGCCTGTGTTTTCATATTCTCCCATTTTACCATGTAATTGTATACACAATTGCTCATTTATAATTACTTGTTTCACCTACATGTAGGGTTATTTGATCATTCATTCCTGCTGGATATCAACCTTTTTTCTTGTATTGGGCTAAAAGAGACACACAGCTTCTGTACACATTTGGATTAAAATTGAACAATTGCATCATCTGATTTAATGAAAGTACGTAGAAAATAATGTACCAGCTTTTTGATTTTTTATTTTATTTTAATTTAATTTAATTTAATTTAATTTTTTGGGATAAGTATTACCTGTTTGAGAACTGCCTAATGATTCTGTTACAATTCCAATTACTCAAACTTTCTACTGTCAGAGAAGGTCATCCCTTTTAATTTGGCTTTAGAATGTGTTATAGTATCTCATGGAATTTATTTCCTTTGTTAGTCTATTAATGATCTTTATATTCTTTCATAAAATAATATTATATTCAAACTTCTCCTTTTTACTTGGCTGTCTTCTTATGTCATAATCTTTCTCTGAAAAATACTATTACATTTATCTTATTCAATTTTTTATTCATCTCTTTTTCATGCATAAGTTAGAGAGAGGGAGAGAGGGAGAGAGAGAGAGAGAGAGAGAGAGAGAGAGAGAGAGAGAGAGAGAG
>NW_021604577.1:6684177-6685536 GCF_004785775.1 Grammomys surdaster
AGAGAGAGAGAGAGAGAGAGAGAGAGAGAGAGAGAGAGAGAGAGAGATGGGTTATAATAATGAAGATCTTTCATGGACTCATCTGTCTTCAACCCCTAAGTCCTACTGTTGTCTGTGCATACTGCTGTTGCACATAATGCAAGAAAAAACATTCACTCCACTGTAAATAATAAACTTTCATCTTCTTCATGGTAGAATAATACACTATTATTTATTGTATCTCCTGAAGGGCAAAAAATGTGATTGCATAACTTAGACATGGTAAATATTGTGAGACAATGAACTTGTAGTTTTGTAGAGTAGTGACATAATTTCCATTGGATATATACTCAAGAATGGGACTTCCAGGACTTACAATACAATGATTTTAGTTGTTTTGATGACGCACCCTATCTTTTTATAAGATATTCTCCTAATTTATAGCCTTGCTTTCAGAGATTCCATTTTGTTTGTTCATGCTTCTTTTTCTTCCTTTAGATAATATGAAAAATTCTGGCTATTTAACTGTTTTAAAACCGTTTGCAACTGAGATTGTTTACAGGTGAAATCTAAGATGGTTTTGAACATATGATCCTTTCACAGCTTCATGAGATTGAGAAGAAAAACCATATGTTACCATGCCAAAAACAGTTTCATTTAATTCCCCTAAATGCCTCCTTTGTCTCTCAGCTTGGTTCTCTGAAATAAACACTACACCAATGTATAGTGAACTGTTCTCTAGTTTCTTATGTCACAACTCTAATATTTGGATTGGAAAGTCCCAGTAGGGCAGTCTGGTTTTTGTCTTCTTTAGAAGGAAGGCTGGGTCTTGAGTTAGCAAGTGAAACTCTAGCCCAAACAATCTCTTCTGGTGGACAGCTCTAGATGTACACCTCAAGGTTTTCACGGTAATGGGTTTTCCAATATGAATACATCTCATAACTAATCTTAGATTTCCCTCTTCCAAGGGAAAATGTTATAATAGACTTATAGAATATATAGGTCTATTGAGGCCCACTAAGGGAAATATATTTCCTTTAAGTCAAAAGAATGGGAGGTAGCTCTCGCTTTGATGGAACTTAACCTAAACTCTTAAAATATGAGCTAATACAGAAGGATCTATTAATCATCTTGTCAAAGGGTCACTTCTCAGAAAGGCCAATTCATTTAAAGCCATGCTAAACAGTTGGGAGAAATAACTATTCCCTTAATGAAATTATGTACTTCTTTTCTTCCCAAATCTATACTTCTTACAAAGCCAGCATGATGCACATTTACACCAGATCACGTTACTCATTAAGGACTTTATAGTTTCTCCATCACTCTCTGCTATTCTCTCTCTCTCTCTCTCTCTCTCTCTCTCTCTCTCTCTCTCTCTCT
>NW_021604577.1:6685546-6690267 GCF_004785775.1 Grammomys surdaster
CTCTCTCTCTCTCTCTCTCTCTCTCTCTCTCTCTCTCTCTCTCTCTCCTATCTCTCCCCTCACTGTCTATCTTTCTGTCTTTTTCCTTCACCCCTGCAACTCTACAGGGCTTTGCTTGTCAGAAACTACATATGTTTTGTTTTGTCTGATTCTCTGGGATTTTCACTATTTCTCTGAAGCTACCTTCATTTTTCCAGGCCACTGCTTGCTGATCATCTTTGACGAGCTCCAAAGGACATGATTTTCTTCTCATCCATTGTCTTTCTTAGCACAGGTGTCAAAATTTATTGCTGCCTGTCCTGTTGATTTTCTTTAAATTATAATAACATTTTATAATAATTCTATGTTCTCTAATTATTTTATTCCTGAGACTAAAAACTATGGGAAGGGATCCTAATTTCCCTAGTAACATGTGATACCCTGGATACATCTTCTAAAATTTTCCAATGACATCTGTATAAGCAAAATAAGTAAGTATGATGTGTAAAAGGAATTGCTTTTAGGTCAGGCATACATAAAATTATTTCTGTTTTTCATATAGATACTATCTCAGATTCTTTTGTCAGAAGCTGTAGTTGTGCAGAAAATAGAAAGCTTCTAAAAAATCTAAATAAGAAGAAAACAATTTGACATAATATTATCAGGCAACAATTTAAAAGCTTAATAAAAATAGCAGCTAACAAGAGTAAAACTAATTGCAAAATAAAGTACTTGTTAGGCACTTATCAGCATTCAATACCTTAAATGTTTTCATATAAGGAGGGACTGCTTCAGTGGCCTATGCTGGGGTCTGCTAATTGATTTTGGTAAAAATTAATAATTTTTTTTAGAGATTTGTATTATACAAGCTTCTCTGTTGAATGAGCATCAAGTTTCTCCAGTTTATATTGGAAGCAGATCATGATTTCTAAATCTAGGTTTATAGAATTATGACCTGTCACCCATTTCTCAGTATTTACCAGAGAATAACAAGCTATGTCTCCAAAACCTTTGTAATCATAATGAGAAATGATCAAGGTTAGTCATGAAAAAGAAGAAAAGAAAAAATGATTTAAACTAAGTAAGTTAAACTTAGAAAGTTTAATAAACAAATGCATAAATTAATGCACAGATGTGAATGATACAAAATACTTATAAGTTTAAAGCTTAAATATAATCAAGAAAGAACAAATGCCAGCACTCATTGCTGAATGGATATATGCCCCATAGTTTCTTTATTTTGCCATAGGAATTCAAGCTCAGGCAATCGATAGTGCATGAAATACAGACATACCTGTGACTGGTTCAGTTTGATGATGGAGAAGAAAGGGTAGGAAGTGATTCCTGATATGACAGTTCATAAGAATAAAATAAAAAGTTAGAATTAGTATGAATTGTCTGAAAAACAATAAAATACATGCAATATAAGAGAAATATAGGTGAATATATTTAAATTTCTTTTCCTCACTTATTTACCATATTTACTATAATTATAAAACATCTTAATTAAATGAACACTTATAAATTATATGGCACAGTATATGCAAATTAGTAAGCACTCACTAAACAAGGACTGCTATTCCCATTAGCATTGTTTTAACATTATAAGTGAATGAGAAGAAGAAATTTTAGTGAGAAAATGACTTGTCATTGATTAGAAAAACAAATATTATAAATTATTCCTATACACAATTTTCTGGAACTTTTTTTGGATTAAAATAAATACAAATGTGATACACAGATATATAAGTACATGTCTAAAAATACAAAGAGAAAAAAATGGTCTGGAGTGTGAATCTATGATGGTATACTTAGCTAGGAAGTAAAAAGGTTTGCTGGGTTGGAAGCCTAGTAGTTTACAAACTTCACACACCAACACACACACACATACACACACACATACACTATTTTAAAGTATGTCACTTGGTAGGCTGATGCTATCCTTAAGAGCCATTTGTGATCTAACAAAACCCAGAAAAGTCATGCTAGACCTGACTTGAAAGGCTACCCTGAGAGGAGTGGATCCATAGTTTTAGAAGGTGTTATACAAGCTCGCAAAGGAGAGGAGTAATCTGTAGTCCTTTCCAGCTTTAAATTCTGTGAACCATAACAATAACTTTTCTATCAAAATATCTATGATTGTAATAATGAGATTTTAAAATTTTTAATTTGTTATTTTATTTATTTACACTTCAAATGTTATCTCCCTTCCTGGTTCCCCCACACACAAACCCCCTATCCCCTCCCCCTCCCCCTGCTTCTATGAGGGTGCTCCCCAAACCACTTCCCCAAACCCACCTCATCATCCTAGCATTCCCCTATGTTGTGGAATCCAGCCCTACAAAACTATTGGCCTCCCCACCTACTGATGCCAGACAAAGCCATCCTCTTCTACATAAGCAGCTGGAGCCATGGGTTCCTCTATGCATATTCTTTGGTTAGTGGTTTAGTCCCTTGAAGTTCTGGGTGGGAGGGCATCTGGTTAGTTGATATTGTTGTTCTTCCTATGGGGTTGCAAACCCCTTCAGCTTTTTCAGTTCTTCCCCTAAC
Source organism: Grammomys surdaster (assembly GCF_004785775.1). Classification (NCBI taxonomy): domain Eukaryota; kingdom Metazoa; phylum Chordata; class Mammalia; order Rodentia; family Muridae; genus Grammomys; species Grammomys surdaster. The sequence continues at coordinate 6,688,076 of NW_021604577.1, forward strand.
TCCTCTTTTGGGGTCCACATGTTCAGTCCAATGGTTGGCTGCCAGCATCCACATCTGTATTTGTTATACTCTGGCAGAGCCTCTCAGGAACCAACTATGTCAAGCTCTTGTCAGCAACTTTGATTTCTCTTCAGATCATAAAATAATGACATTTTTTAACCTTATGTTTTATTCAACAGATGTTCGATTGGTCTTAAGATACGTTCAAAGTAACAGTTCAGGCATTGTATTGTACATGTAGCCAACACCCTGTGGCTAAAACGGGTATAGAATAAGAGTATAGACTACTACTACTAGATTCCTAAGCCAATAAAACTTTTGATTTCTAAATACATTTCTCTATACCAACAAATAGGAATAGCCCTCATCTATCATCAAAGATGCTATATTTCACAATAGTTGGAGACTGTTTCAATGATATAACTTGGGTCAAAATATAAAGAATATTTGATTGCAGGGTGCCCAATCTAAATGATATATCTGCAACACAATTCAGAAACATAAGGCTCAAGGAAAATCATAGGAGAATGGGCAGCATTATGTTAAAATTCAAGGACAAAGGATGTCTGTTGATAGTGAATCATAAACAAAACAGGAAATATATACCCATAAGCTTTCAACAACATGGTTATCTGAAGACTAGCAAGATACACCAGCACTTAAGATGCTAATATAGTCAGTGGAAAAGCAAAATAGAATCACGAGCTATGATATGCAAATATTAATATATATGTGTATATTTGTATACATATATATGAGTATGTGTATATATGTTCAAAGATTTATACATACATTGGTATGTGCATGTAAGAATAATTGTTAAAACCAATCATGAATTTGAGAGAGAAATAATTCAGGAGTTTGAGGTAGTCGATAAAGAGTCAATGATGAAGTAGCTGTAGAGTTCATCTCTAATTTTCCTTCAATATTTTAAACATATCATGTAAAACAGTCAAACAAGAGACATCTACAAATACAAAACAATAGTACTCATAACTAATCCTACCAGTAGCATTAACTCTAAACCTAAATTAAGACTAACTGTAACCTTAACACTAACCCTAATATGTAAACCTCAATTACTCTACTACCAATTTTGAACCTGAATTATAAACCTAAATCTAACTTTAAACTAAACTCCAAAGCTAAACATTGTACTAACACTAACCCTGACTATAATGCTACTCCTATTCCTGACTTTCATTCTTAAACTAACCATAAACTTAACTTTAATCTGTTCCCTAAATCTAACAAACACTAGCACTAATACAACACCAGTAATAACCCTAACTGTAAACCTAAATGTAACTCTTGGTCCTACCCCAATAGTAATGCTGTATCTTTTAAGGCTCCTCCTAAACCTAAACTTAACTTTAACCTTAGAAAATATTTATCAAATCATGCCCATATCCAAGTATCACATATTGCTTTCAAAATAATAATAATTTCAAAGGTCTATCACATGACTGCAGATTAAACTATAACCATCGTACTTATGTAAAACAATGGTTTATTTCCATTAGTTTGATCATACTGCTATATATGTTATATTGCATATATAGATTCTGTTGGTTTTGTTTTATCTTGTATCTCCTTAACCTGTAATAAGGGAGTATAGTAATAAATTCATTGCTTGTATTTAATCCTAAAGAATGATTTTGATACTGTAGTTTCTTCAGTTGGCTTATTATGCTCTCATATTAAGTTTTACTGCCTTTGGCCAGGGAGTCTTTTAAACTAAATTTATTAAATTATATCAGTCAACCATGCAAATAGATTAAAAATATTTACCAGCCCACAAAATGTTTTACCGGCCCTTCTGCTTTTGTGACATCCCAACTGTAATAAAGCTAATGTAATTAGCATTTTATGACTATATCTCAAGCTCTGTTCCCTGGCTCCATAACAAATAGCTAATTTTCAATTGTTAATTATTACTTGTCATTGTTTTTGAGTTACTTTAAACATGTCATGATCTCCAATGAGTGAACTATCATTAAATACAAGCTATTCTGCAAATATCATTGGAGGAAGTGAATGCATGTTTTCTACCCAGGCATTTAGTGATAAAGAAAGCATACTCCATAAAGTATTAGTTAGTATGAAATCTGAATGTAGCTTTTATATATTGAACTTCATTTGTTTTCTATCTATCTATCTATCTATCTATCTATCTATCTATCTATCTATCT
>NW_021604577.1:6690277-6728974 GCF_004785775.1 Grammomys surdaster
TATCTATCTATCTATCTATCTATCTATCTATCTATCTATCTATCTATGCTAGGGCTCCTGCAATGACCTTTCCCTCATTGGAAAGCAGTTGCTACCATGTAGAGAGTGGTTCTTTGAATATTCTTGACCCAGAGGGTGGTGCTATTAGGCTGTGTGGCCTTGTTTGTTACCTTGGAGGTGGTCACTGAGACCCTTGCATTGACAATGGATGCCTCAGAAAAGCCCAACAGAGAGTTTTTCCTCTAGTTTACTCTCATGAAGAATATTTTCAAGAAGCATAGAAAACTGAGAAAGGAAAAATACAAAAATTTATGGTTCAAATAATAAAGAGGCACCAGGAAATGACACAAAGCTGAATACTGTGCTCAAAGAGATAAGCAAATTAAGGGAGTGGTGATGTTAGGACACACTTATTGTTTATGCTTTTGCAGTTGAACAAAGGATAGTTTTATCGAGGTGTTACTGTTTCATGGTTTAGTTTTCACTTTTAATGTGAAATGAAATACAATTTAGAAATTGAGGACACATCCGTGGTCCTTGATCTCGGGTCATAGTGGCCATGGAAAGCTTAGTGGCACGGTGACACACACGTTTAATAACAGGAGACAGATACAAGCATATTTCTAAGTAAGTTCTGAGCAAGTTCTAAAGAGAGAAACTATGGAGTCTAGATTTGCTGATACATGCCTTTAATCTCAGCATTCAGGAGACGGAGCCATACAGTTCTCTAAGTTCATAGTCAATCTACAGGGCAAGTTTGAGGACTTCCAAGCTTAGGTAGTGAAGGAGATGGAAAACAGAATGCTGGTGATGTAACAGAACAAGGGGCCCATGTTCCAGCTCCAGCAAGCAGCAGAACTTGGTAGCCTTGACCATGTGGCTCTGGCTTAACTGTAAAGAACAGAAGGTAGTATTGGGACAATTGATGCTGGTTAGCTGGAGCTTAGAAATTAGCAGTGATTAAGAAGAGACCAACATCACTGAGGTGAAATCTTCTGGGAATTGTTTTTGAGAGCACAAAGGATCTGTGTTCTAGAGATAGCCATGGTTGTACCTCGTGCTGGAGCTGGATTTGTATAATGTATAAGAGTCACCCAGATAGTTAAATTTTACATGAATTAGAAAGGTTCAAAAGTTACAAAGACTGCAAATTTTGCAATTTAAAGGAAATGAATATCTAGTTAATATTGATTAGTATTTAACTAATCCAGCCAGTGGAAACAGTAGTAAGATGACAACGAGCAATAAAAGTAGTGAATTTCTGCCATAGATCAAGTGTTCCTTAGAGTACATTTTTACCAATAAGTCTTTCTTAAAACTCCACTTTCCCAACTATGGCTAAATTTCCCCTTGGTAATTGAGAGACATGATACTCAGAAGAATGAAATTGGAGGTGAAGTCATGCATAGACTCTAATTGGGTGTACTCATACCTTTTTAAAGCATGAACTGGTGTTCTTTTATGTATACATTTTGTACTTAGAAATGTGGCTGTCACTAGACAAAAAATGTTTAATGTACTTAATGAACTGACTTTTTATTCGTTCTATACTTTTGGGATTTGGTTTAATTTTGTGAGTTTAAAAACACAGAACTAGCAACAGTGGTTAAAACAGGTACTTCTCTTCGGGGAGGTCCTAAATTTTGTTCCAGATTCTGAATCCAAGTCAGGCAGTTCACAACCATGTGTAACTCCAGCACAGGGGATGTGATACCTCAATGAATCTGAGGTAAATGAAATATTGTACACATACCCAAGTACAGACACACATATACCTTTTAAAAATAAATTTCCTAAATGAGAAATTCAAAGCATGTGATGACAAATGAAATGATCCAGAAAATTAGTTCACAGTTTTTCTTTCACCTTTTAAAGGTGTCTAAAGGTTTTCCTCAAGTATCATCTTAAGCAGAAAATTCACACATTCATGAGAGATAAGATCATAGTCTTCACATTGCATCTGCTTCTCCACAAAACCCATCTAGAGAGCAGAACATTTTCCTACAGCAAATAGAAACAATATAAACAAAAGAACTATCCTCCACATATCAGATCACTCTTTTTGTTTAAATTTCAGTTATTTATTATTTTAGTTAGATATTTTATTTATTTACATTTCAAATGTTATCCCCTTTCCCAATTTCCTCTTTGCAAGCCCCTATCCCATTCCCCCTTACCCTGCCTCTGTGAGGATGCTCTACTACCCACCCACTCACTCCTCTCCTACCACCCTAGCTTTCCCCACAATAAGGTATCAAGAATTCACAGGACCAAGGGTCTCCTCTCCCACTGATGCCAGATAAGGCCCATTCAGCTCCTTCAGTCCTTCCCCTAACTCCTCCATCGGGGTCCCTGTGCTCAGTCCGAGGGTTGGCTGCAAGCATCGACATCAGATCACTCTTGTTCAGCTGTGTTCATGACAATAGTTAAATCTTGTCTCACACGCAGGCCTGTGAACATTGTCCATATCAGAGAGCTTCCTGGGCAACTGTGGCATCTCAGAATATGAGACGGCTAAGCCGTGTTCTGCCCTCACATTTCCCGGCCAAGTATCTTTTCCTACTCCATGATTTTCCAGAACGATTGAGGTGTTCTGTCACTGAGGTGCACCCTACCGCCACCATTATTTTTTTTTTGTCAGTCCATTTCCCTTTGTCAAAAGAGTCTCATCATATATTTCTACTTATTCCACTTTCTATTGATCAATGCTGACTATTAGTACAGAAATAGGGCAGGAGATCCCATGGCGAAAACTGTATGAAGTGGTATAACAGACCTGTTGGTCGTTATGTGTTCATTCAGAGGACCAGATTTCACTTCAAGTTTGCCAACTATATGGTAGTACATTTAACACTTATTTGCATCATAGCTTTGTTTATTTAATTCATGGTTTTTCAAAAAGTTGATTATTTATAATTGAGTCTATTTCCCCAGTTTCAATTAATATAAAGACTGCATGTCTTTACAACAGCCTTGAAGAAAATAACTCATTTGAAGTTTTGACCCACCTCCTCTATTAAGAAAGTTATTATCTCATATTTACTTCCAATATAAATATATTATTTCTCCTTTCCCTTGTATCCAGTTTCCTTCTGTTATGGTTGTTTTAATTTTATAAATATTTGACCTTTGCAATCAAATTATGAACTCAACTGTAATTTATACATGCTATACCTTTAGAAAAAAAGCATATGTATATATACACACATATATGTTATATATATATATATGCAATATACATTCATTTATTACATATGTATATATACATGTATATACATATATTCACATTTATAACATATATATGAATGTATACTACATATGTGTATATATAACATATATATGTTATGCATATACATGTATTCATATGATATACTTATATATTCATATATTATGTATGCATTGTTTATTTATGACGAGTTATAATGGTATGATGACTTAGATACATTGTAAATTCTTAAAGAAAGATTCTTCAATCCAGTCTGGAGATAATGTTGCTTCAGTTTTCTGTGAATGCAACTAGAAATGGAAATATCATGATAATGCTATTTGACCTTAAAAATATCTCAACACAGTTCACTATGGGTCATCCCATGTTTTATTTTTGTGTGTGTAAGTTCTCCAGAGCCACAACAATGTTCATTTTATCTCATAGATCGCTTCAGTACCTTAATGTGTGTATGTATGTATGTATGACGTATGTGTTTAGGTATATCTGCATGTAAGTGCATACATACTTATATACAAAATGAGATAAATTATTGTAAATTTAGTCTTTGTGTATCTCCATTCATACCTTATATAAATATACTAACCACTTAATATTTTTAAAAATTATCTTGTCTGCTATATTTTAGTGAGTATTATCTCATAGCATAATTTTATTAATATAATTCATAACTGGAAGATCATGAAATCATGGATATAAATAGACTTTGGAATAATAGTATTCTCAGAATAAAAAGGGCTAGTATGATCAAGCTATATATGCCATTTTGAGGTCTAACCAGAATGGAAATACTGACCTCAAGCATGGATAATTTTATCAGCATTATCTGCAGCATCAATGCTCAGCAGAGCAGCATTCTTTAAATTCACAATCTCACTATGCAAAGTTAAAGCATCCAGAGAAGTGTTAGAATTATGCCAAATATCCTACAAGTGTCTTTAAACTTTTTTCTAATTATAATGACTATCATTGTTGACTATCATGTTAAAGTTTCTCCCTTAACAACATCAACATGTTGGCAGCCAAAGCACAGGACTTGGAACTGAAAATGGACCCCCAGACAGAGTTATTAATTTTACAGGCTGGCAAGTCAAGGACAGGTCAGATTCTGCACCGAGTCTTACCAACCTAAGACAGTACTGCATTGCTTTTGATAATATATAGTCCATGATAGGTAAGGAAAGCACTCTTGTCAGAACGATATAAGACAGGCTCAGTCTGGTTTATACAATAAAAAACGGGGAGATGTGGAGAGATTTTGCGTGGAGTTGTGGAGATTCCTGCCTGTCAGGAATCTGTCATTGGCCAAGACGAGGAAATTAATTGCAGGCAGGAATTTGACTTTAGGCTCGAACAAAGAAGTGATTTCAGGCAGGAAGCTAAATCCTAGGCTAGAACAAAGAAGTAATTTCAGGCAGGAATCTAAATCCTAGGCTAGAACAAAGAAGTAATTACAGGGAGGAATCTAAATCATAAGCTAGAATAAAGGAGTAGGCTTCAGGCATGAAAATGACTTTGGGCTAGGGCAGAGAAGTAGGCTCAGATGTTTTGGTCATCCTGATAAGCCCTTAGAAATAGTGATCATGGAGTGATCACAGGAGTCTGTTTATTATCCTGCTTGTTCTTTAACTATCTGGGTTTATTGTCTAGTTTTTCCTTGACTATTTGCATCTATTGTGTTGCTAATTCCTCAACCTAGAACTGACCTTAGTACATGCGTGTAATTTAAAAAGCATAAAAGCAAAAAAGGAGGAGGAGGAGGGGTGGGATAGGGGGTTAATGAAGGGGATGGGGAAAGGGGATAAAATCTGAAATGGCTGAAATGTAAATAAATAAAATATCAAATAAAAAATTCAGTAGACTTTCTGGGCTCTGCCTTTTTTAATTATGTGTTTAGGTTTTTGGTCTATATATTTTTTTAATTATATCTTCACTGAAATTCCCTTACAGAAATAAAATGTTTTCAGAGTGATCTCAGCATGTGGTTAATGATAAGGACAGATTCTATGCATTATTTATTACCTGCTCTACCTGTATCTAAAACTACTAGTAAACAATACTTCTTCCAGTTATTGGGCTAATTGTTCAATACCAAAAATGAAGTAGGCAAAGATTTTAGGTTTAAAATGTTCTAATAACTTTCTCCAATTTTGTTAGAGGTGAAAAATATATTTCAGTGAACAGTTTAAGTGTGTCAAATGATCATATACACTTATTGTAGAAAGTTTGAATTATAGTAAATGTTATTATTTCTCCATTTAAATGGTAACCTTGAGCAAGTGACATATTGTGAAGGGAGCACCTCTGCATGAATTCAAAGCACACATGAATTCAAAGCAGCTCTGACTACCTGCACAAGATCTGAAAAGCCATTCAACTTTATAACGTGGAGAATAAAAGGGATCCTTATTCCTCACCCCTAGCTCAAGATCTTTTGGCAGTCCATGGTTTCTGGGAGAGGTGAGCCATTTCTTTGGATGGGGTGGTAAGTCACGGTGACCCATGCCTCAGTGGATGCCTCTACACCTATACCATATGGTCAGCACTCATTGGAATGATGGGAATTATAAATGATAACAATAACTAGCAGGAGAACATGAAGTGGGGAAAGTAAGTACATGTGTAGGGGTCACAAAACAAGTTTCTGGGATAGAGTGGAGATTGGGTTTAATTAAGATACATTGTATGCATGTGTGTAAATTTAAGGAACAAATTAAAATTATTTTTGAAGAAGAAAAATTTTAGAAAAGTTTAAAGACGAACATCAATAAATATTATTAATTTTTGAAACTTTTCTAATTTAAAATAACAATATGTTGTATAAGTGGGACATAGTATGGGATGATAGCTATATATAATATTTAATATTTAGATCTGAAACCTACTTAATAATATTTTAAATAATAATTTGTTTTCACTTTCTACTTATGTCACTCAGGTATATAGAATAATAAAAATTAGAGGTTAGTGGCCATATAGAAACCTCACATAGATATATAACCTAAAGTAATGAATGAATATAAATTATTTATTACCCAAAAATGACATTATAACATTAACAGTTAACTGCATTCAGATTTCTAAGTCCTCTATGTTGTAGCCTGATTCTATATAAACCTCATAATAGTTTTGATAATTTTAATTTACAAATGTATGTTATAATAAATATTATATTTTAGATTTTAAGGAGCAATTGCTACTCAACATTGTATTATAGATTAATCAAATAATTTGTTCTTTTCATTATTCTGATTCTATTATGATCAAGTTTGTCATTTAATTTAATATATGAGAATTACCCTACAAAATTAAAATTAATTTTCATGGTAACATAATAAAAGAAAATACTTTAAACAGTTATGAAATTCAACGTGTAGAAAGTAAAGATTCATTTTACTATATCTATATAAATCAAATCTGTCCTCATAAAGTTGAGACACATGCTCAAATTTAAATATGATGCACAATTGTGAAGATATCATTTCTACTTTGTACACACTCAACTCAGAGATCAGTCAGTTTCACATATATTCCCATATGTGAAATGATGATAATTTATACTAAGCCAAGATATGGTCTCTCCATATATTTGCTTGCCCAGACTACCTTTGAACATATTTGCATGTTAACCAAAGATGATTTTTAGAGATATATTACATAATATTGAAAGTATTCATTTAAGGAAAAACAATCACAATTAAGATGTGTTCTTCTCTTTTCTCCTCCCAAAATTGTAGTAGCTACAGTTATGATTTTTAGTCCTATGACACTGACTCAGATCCTAGAGATGCATGAAGCATGTCCTTCTGTCATCATTTGCATTATTCAACATATTGTTGCATATGATGATATTATTTTTAATTTCTACAATCTTTCATAGCATACTAAAATATAAATTAACGGAAGTGCATATAGAGAAAAAATCTGAATTTCCTGAATGCTTTACCTTTAAATGCAATATTTTGGCAAAATTGTTTAAAGAAACAGAAAAATCTATAAAAAATTACACAGACTGAGCTATTTGGGATGGAAAGATTACTGTTTTGTGACTGTATCTTGAAAAGGTGGTTAATGCTTGTTGGTTCAATTAGTGAAACCAGAATCAACATTTTTTTCAGAGCCTGAGGGTAAATTAAGACAACATTTAGCTCTGCTTCTTATTATCCATGCATAAATTCTCCCTAGAGCATAATTAGTCCTGTCATTGAATGTGTCTCATTCATTAGTAAAGGATGATATTTTTCTTCTTCATAGTTGCTCTTAAAGTAAACTGCCATGATGCCTATGCTAAATTTTTCCAAGTGGTATTATGAAATTTGTTAAAAGTTAAAATATTTTCTGTATTTCCACATTATTGTTTCTTTTTTTTAAATTTTTTTATTGGATGTTTTATTTACATTTCATACGTTGTCCCCTTACCGCATCCTCCACCCACCCAGGAACCCCTATCCCCTCACCCCTCCTCCTTCTTCTCTGTGGATGTAACCTCTATCTACCCCCCACTCCCACCTCCCCACCCTCAAAATTCCCACCCCCTGGGGTGTCCACCCTTCATGAGATCAAGGTTCTCTTCTTCCACCTATGCCCAGCAGGGCCCTCCACACTTATGTATTCAACTGAAGCCCTTGATCCCTCCTTAAGTGCTCCCAGGCTGGTGGTTTAGACCCTGGGAGCTGTGGTTGGTTGGTATTGTTGCTCTCCTCATGGTGCCCCAAAACCTTTCAGCTCCTTCAGTCTTCACTCTAACTCCTCCATTGAGAACCCCATTATCAGTTCAATGGCTACTTTTGAGCATCTGCCTCTGAATATGTCAGACTCTTGAAGACTTCTGAGGAGACATCCATATCAGGCTCTTATCAGCATGCACTTCCTGACTTCCACATCAGCATCTACCTTTGGTGACTGCACGTGGGATGGATACTCAGGTAGAATGGTCTTCAGATGGCCCCTCCTTCAGTTTCTGTCCCTCACTTTGTCTCCATATTTGCTCCCTTGAGTATTTTGTTGGTCCTTCTAAGAAGGACCGAATCACCCCCACTTGGTCTTCCTTCTTTATGAGCTTCATGAGCCTGTGAGTTGCATCTTGGGCATTTCAAGGTTCTGGGCTAATATCCAATAATCAGTGAATGAATACCTTGTGTGTTCTTTTGTGATTGGCTTACCTCACTCAGGATAATAATTTCTAGTTCCATCCATTTACCTAGGAACCTCTCGAATTCATTGTTTTTAATAGCTGAGTAATACTCCATTGTGTAAATATACCACATTTTTTGAATCCAGTCCTCAGTTGAAGGACATCTGGGTCCTTTCCAGCTCCTGGCTATTATAAATAAGGCTGCTATGAACATGGTTGAGCATATGTCCTTCTTATATGTTAGAGCATCTTCTGGGTATATGCCTAGGAGTGGTATAGCTGGATCCTCAGGTAATGCTATGTCCAATTTTCTGAGGAACCGCCACACTGATTTCCAAAGTGGTTGTACCATCTTGCAGTCCCACCAACAATGGAGGAGTGTTCCTCTTTCACCACACCCTCTCCAGCATCTACTATCACCTGAGTTTTTAATCTTAGCCATTCTGACTGGTGTGAGATGGAATCTCAGGGTTTTGATTTGCATTTCCCTGACGACTAAGGATACTGAATATTTCTTTAGGTGCTTCTCGGCCATTCGAGTTTCCTCCATTGAAAATTCTTTGTTAAGCTCTATACCCCATTTTTTAATAGGGTTATTTGGTTGTCTGGAGTCTAATTTCTTGAGTTCTTTGTATATATTAGATATTAGCCCTATATCAGATGTAGGATTGGTAAAGATCTTTTCCCAATTTGTTGGTCGTCATTTTGTCCTATTGACAGTGTCCTTTGCCTTACAGAAACTTTGCAATTTTATGAAGTTCCATTTGTCAATTCTTGATCTTAGAGCATATGCCATTGGTGTTCTGTTCAGGAACTTTTCCCCTGTGCCCAAGTATTCGAGGCTCTTCCCCACCTTCTCTTCTATTGCTTTCAGTGTATCTGGTTTTATGTTTAGGTCCTTTATCCACTTAGACTTGAGCTTTGTACAAGGAGATAAGAATGGATCAATTTTCATTCTTCTACATGTTGTCCTCCAGTTGAACCAGCACCATTTGTTGAAAATTCTGTCCTTTTTCCACTGGACAGTTTTAGCTCCTTTGTCAAAGATCAAGTGACCATAGGTGTGTGGGTTCATTTCTGGGTCTTCATTTCTATTCCATTGATCTTCCTTCCTGTCTCTGTACCAATACCAAGTAGTTTTTATCACTATTGCTCTGTAGTACAGCTTGAGGTCAGGAATGGTGATTCCTCCAGAAGTTCTTTTATTGTTGAGAATAGTTTTCGCTATCCTGGGTTTTTTGTTATTCCATATGAATTTGAGAATTTCCTTTTCTAACTCTGTGAAGAATTGAGTTGGGATTTTATTGTTTCTTATTTCTGCTAATCTGACCTCATACTGAATAACAACACTATTGGTGACAGTGTCTTCCTCCTCTTGGTGCATTTGTACTTAAGTGATTAAAATGCCTTGCAGGGAACTTAAGCTCATTTAGTGGCTGAAATCCATTTTCTGTCTTTTAAATATTGTGTCATAATAAAGAAATAAAAAGAGTAAGGGAATATGAAGTACAGAATAAAGAGGAAAAGGATAAGTCTATTTTTAAAAAATTAAGTTTGTGGTGTGGTCCGTCTGGTTTTGTGCAGGTCATGTTTAGGCAACCATATGGTTGAGATTTATTGGGTACAGATTCCCTGTCACGTCTCTAGAGCACTATCTTGCATTAAGAATCCTGGTCCTCTTTCTCTTACAATTTTTTTTTCAAAATTGATTCTTTATTCTTTAGACACATTGATTTTCATATCATCATTTACTCATGGCTGCTTTTTAAGTAATCCAGAAAATCAAGACACAATTGCAATGATCAAATCTTTTGGGAGAAAGTTCTAGACAGGGCCTGTGTGGAGCCCTGGCTTTTCTGGAACCTCTGCAGACCAGAATGGTCTCATACTCAAGGATTCCCTGACTCTGCCTCCTTAATGCTAGAACCAAAGGCACTTGACACCACTGTCAGGTGGGAGAGGTCGTCAAATCATAATCTTCAGAGAAGATCATTTCTACCAGGTTGGTCCAGAGGCACTTAGACTCTACAAGTTATTGAGGTGTTCTGTATTTAAGTAATGTAGGCACTGTAATTAATTTCATTTTTTTCTGAAGCCATTATTTGTGTCTTTACAGTATATCTGACTCTTACTTGGCAGTAGATGAACACACAGTCTTCAGTAACGTGATTCAGCACATCTCACACAACTGGTTTAGCGTCTGAACGGTTCAGACACCAGCTTTTCCCTTGGGCATCCTTAAAATCACCAAAGTAGTGAAGATGTTTTTGTCCTGATGCTCCTTTACTGCCATGACAAACTCCTTGAAGCCAAACACTCTCATCTCCTTGAAGATGGCTATAAGTAGAGTCTAGAGAGATGCGTGGGAGGTATCCTAGGGTACTGTCAGCTAATGGTAAGGCCAAAGCAGGGCATTGACTCTGGACTCAGTGGGTTCCAGAGAGAGTATAAGGAACAAGTGGGTATAGGGATGAGTCAGACACCAGTACTAGGATGCTCTGTAACTTCTGAATGACTTGTAATCAGAAATTTTATTTTATTCATACAAATTAAAAAAAACATTTGTGATTTTTGTCCCTTCCTCCAAGATTTTCCCTGACCCTGAACTGTAGTTTTATTGTAGACATATCAAGTGGGGCTGGTTATACAAGCATATGTGACTAACTATCATTTTGACCAGGTGTAGATTTCTGTAGTTTCCTCCATCTATTGCAAAATAACTTCTTTGGTGAACAGTGAGTTTTATGTATGCACATAAATAATATATATTTTATCTATTTTTTGAGAATTTTACTATTTGTACAATGGATTTTGGCTTTGTAACATTCTTCTCTCCAACTGCCCTGGCCCACTCCCACCACTATCTCCCCACAAATTCTCCCATTTTTAGAACATAATATAAAGAATTAATGTCACAATATGCTTTTGCTATAATATCCTGTAGTCTATTGTTGTTTTAATTATAAGTAAATCATGTAGGTACATTGAGCTCGTCAGTAGATACATTTCAGTTCAAAAATTATTTTAGTAAGATTTTTTTTTACTAAAAAAGGAAATCATTGCTAGCACAATGTTCATTGTTTGAAAATGAATATATCAAAATAACTTCTAAAAGTCATAAAATAGAAATCATTAATTGATAGTGCTTATCTCATAGAGGAACTTTCTATGGTTAGATTATTTTTTTGTTTACCAATATTATTGTCATGCTACCTGGACTGATTTTTAGGTGATAAAATAAATGTATTTTACAAACACAAAATCATAGTCATATCTATAATGTATTATGTTTTCCTCCAAATAGCTCTGAAAACTTTTTTCCTGAAATAAATCCGATCACAAATTTAATCACTGTTACATACAGACTCCCCCTGACATTAGCTATTTAATATTTTTAACATATATTAATCTACTTGACAAGATCTCAAGAGAGAATCCGTTTGTTAAATATTTACTAATACACAAGTGCCATCTCACTTTCATGCTCCTTTAATCTCAACAGGTAAAATATATGATAGACTATTACTTGAATAATAAATAAATTAAGTTTGACTCCTGTTGAAAGGTGAACTCCAGAAATCTTTAAAAGGACAGCATAAGAAGACACCCTAAATATGGACTTTGGTGGAGATTTTGAAGAATATTAAACACAATCAAAAATTATATTGAGAAATCCAAATACTAGGGAAGAAAATGACAATGAACTATGAGACACAAAATTCTCTTGTCTTGGTTTTTGAATGCAGCACTTTAATAAGTAATAAGATTTAAAAATAGAGAATTATATCCCTGTTGGTGTTATAAAGAAGGAATAAAGATGTTGAAAGGGAAAAAAGGAAAAGTAAAGAGAAGAGGAAAAATACAAAGAATTATATGTACTTCATGAATATAAAGTCTGCTGTTTTCATGAAATACCCATTTGATTATATAGTCAGAGTAGAAAACATGTTTTCATTTCTCATTACTTATTACTTGCATGGGCATTCATTTAAATTAGGTCCTTTCTACTGAGATAAAAGAACATGAGTTTATACTGAAACATTCAAAATGAAGAGCAATGACCCAGAAGAAGCTCTTGGTGTGTTTTTGCCATACTTACAGGTTTGTGTTTAAAGATAATGTAATATAATGTCTAGTTAGACCAATGAGTGAATCTGTAATGGATTGAATAGGAATTGTCCGCCATAGTATTGGACCTTAGGATATCATCTATTACCTAGTTGGTGATGCTGTTGACATAGATTTAGGATGTGTAGCATTTCTGCAGGAGCGTGATAGTGGACTTTAGATTAAGAATTTCAAGTCACTGTCAGTTTGCTGTCTTTGCTATGAGCTGTGGTTCAAATATCAGCTTGCATCCTACTCTGTCAGCTGCTATGCTTTTTCTCCCATGACTCCCTGCCGTTATGGACACTGTTCTCTCTGTAACTTTAAGTCCAAATAAACTCTTCCTTCTGGGAATTGTCATGTAGTAGTGTTGAATCAAAAACTATAGAAAAAAATCACTAATGCAGAAGTATTTACAGTTGCAAACATATGGACGTGCATTTTTAGTTTTTGATTGTTATCATAAATAGATAGTAACAAAAAAGACTATGAGTTAAAACTCTTTCAGTAATTTACAAAATAATATGAGATTGCTGAGATATCATACTTTGTGTTCCAGAAAATGCCTATTATTTATATCCCAAGTGTATATAAAATTAAATTCATATCACAGTAATTTAAAAAATAGTGTTTTAAGGTAAATTTTCATTGTAAATGAAGTATTCTACACGTGAATTTCTTCAGAAGCTCAATTTAATAGCAGAATTTTATAATTTCCTTGCTATTTTGCATTTTACTCTATTTTTGAGTAACTAATGCACACACATATGTGTGTCTCTGTGTATGTGTGTACACCTCCTATAAGCATTTAATATACACGCATGATAAGTATATATTATAACCACAATATATTGCTTTTGCCAACTTAACATTTATATAATTCTTCATAGCCTTTCTAATTTGTATACATATAGAAGCAAATACGGCAGTAGGTGGTACCAACTTTGAGCATATTGTAGTAGACAATATATGTACCGAAGATGCCAATTTAATGATATTTCATTTTTTAAATTATCAAAACATTATGCCAAAAATAATCTCAAGGGAATAACTTTCCGATTGATGAAGTTTTCACCATGCTGCCTAATTATTTCCCTATCCAACGTCTAACTGAAAAGCAGTCACGATTTTTCATGTCTGAACTCATCCTTAGTAGCAAATTTTCTAATAATATTGCCTCTCTGAAACATCCATAAAAGAGGATGAAATGATATTATATTCTGGTTAAATTGACATAATTTAAGACAATCACATTACACGGTACATCCTGACTCAGTAAAGCAGTCTTACTTTCTCTTGTTTGTGAATTCTCTATACCATATTGAGACATAACAATGCATATAGGACATGAATACAAAGGAAGATAAGATGGGAAGGGAGATAATTGGACAACAAATCAAGGTGGGGAAAAAGTGACGCATATGTGGTGAATATGTTTAAGCATGTAATAGACATGAAAGAAATTATTTGTATGATAAAAATACAAAGCCTGTGTACAAAGAATATGTCAACACAGTAAAGTAGATAAAGTTTATCCAAAGTAAGGTATATTTACTACAAATCATTGAAATGAACAAAAAGATTTAATTTATTGAAAACTTGCTTAGAATGTAAAGGTACAAAATATGATCTTCTTATAAGTTTTTGAAGTGTCAATTGCATTCTTGAATCTCTAACTCAGTAACTAGGTAGGCTAACCAGCAAACTAATAAGTAAAATCACATTTACACTTCCAAAAAATGCATTTCAAGAATGTACTCTAGTAAAGTAATAAGCTTTGGATATTTGGCAGGACATTACTGCAATGCTTTTCCTGCCTGGCCAATTAACTAGAGAAAATGATAAATTATATGGTAGAGTCTCTATACTTTCTCATTCGTATCCACAACCAAAGTAAAAGGAAGTGGAAAGTGGAACAGATACTTTAAATATGTGTTTATAGCAATGTTATTTCCAAAATGAAGGAACAGACATATCTACTGAGAGATTAATAAATAAACTTAGCAACGTATCTATACACAATGAAATATTTTTTAGGCTTAAAGATAAAGGAATTCACATGAATTAGGCCATATTTATACTTAATAAAGACATGCTGAATGGCATATATCAATCACATAATTACATAGTAGATGAAAACTTTTATATAAATTTTTAGGATAGTTATATTCATAAATTTATGAAGTGTTGGCTCTTGAGAGAATGTGGATGGGGATGCAGCCTTTAATAAAAAAATTGAACTGAATTGAGAATGAATAGTATAGTTTAGATGGTTGAGGAGCACTGCTCAGGATGATAGTATAGAACTTTTCACTTACCATGAGTATATGGAATACTTCACATTCTATATGTTACTGTTTTGCCAAACATACCTTAAAGGATGTTGGTTTTGTGTCAGCAAGAATAACTTATGTCAGTTTTTGAAATCTCAGATTCTAATGCAGAAAGACAGTATTAAAAATCACTTAAGTGATGACTGCTGATGATTTTCCCTGCATGCCTCAATGAACATTTAAAATTCTGCAGGAACTCTAATTGCTCAGAAAATTTGCAATTGTCTTCTATTTTATTTTGAACTAGTTCCTGAAGGTTCATTTACGTATTATGATAGAATGACTTAACTTTTTCACTTTCATAACTACTAATAGAAAAAAGTACCATAGGGTATTTTAGTTTAGCCAAACAAGTGTGTAAGAATGGTAGTGCATGATAAAGACAGATTGTTTACTTTTCAAACTTTTCAGAAATATTGCAAGATAGGTGAATGAGCCACCATGTGGTTGCTTGGAATTGAACTCAGGACTTCTGGAAGAGTAGTCAGGGCTCTTAATGCTAAGCCAACACATATACAGCAGAGGACTGCCAGGTCTGTGTTCAATCAGAGATGATGCACCTAACCCTCAATAGACTGGAGGCCCCAGGGAATTTAGAGGTGAGGTGGGGTGGGAGTGGGGTGGGAAGTAGAGAGATCCTCATGGAGAAAGGGGGTGGGGAGGAGGTATGGGATGTGAAACAGTCAGAAGGTGGAAGCAGGGGAGAATAAAATCTGAAGCATAAAATAATAAATAAATACTATAAGAAAAGATAGGTGACTGAATGAAGAATCAATGTAAATATTATGACTGCTTTTCTCCTTCCTATTTTTAAAGGTACCATACACAGTTACAGATTTCATGGTTGTCTTTCCACCTACATGTGCACTGTAACATAACTAGTAATGAAGCAGTAAATGTTTTTCTGCAAAGTTATACGTTTGTTTCCTGAAAAGATCTACTCTTCTTCTTTTTATTTTGCTTACTTGTTTGTGTATATTTTTTCCAATGCTGAAGATTTAATCTAGGATGAAAAGTATGTAATAATAGTAATATATGATCTTAAATGAAATTATTTGTTGTGAATAATTTCCAATGTAATCAAGACCATTGAATTTCTCTTGAGAAAAGTTCAAGTAGCTTTAAATATGTATATAATATATGATGGCTTCACTTATTCTTCCACACTCTTTTATTGTCCTCTCATATCTATCAACCACTTAATCCTTACTTTGCAATCATTACTCATTAAAGAAATTTGTTTTAAGTGATTTATAAGCCAACTCATCAATAACATAACTTCTATTGACAAAAGGGTTGCCTCTCAAAAAAAATTCAGGACTGGCAATTCAGAAATAAGATGAGAACACAGGAGCTGGAGAGATGGCTGAGCTGTTGAGAGACTGTGCTTCCCTTGCAGAGCATCAGAGTTTGTTTCCTAGCAACAAGGTTGGAATATTCACCATCACCTACAACTTCATCTCTAGGAGACACAATACACTATTCTGACCACCATAGACATTTGCATACATACACACACAGAAACACACAGATACATGCACGCACACACACACAAACTCAAACACATTCACGCACATGAATATATTTGCATACATGCCAATACATACACTTCATGAAAATGTTTAAAAACAAATTTCTGAATTGGTGTTATAACTCATTGTGGAAGTGTTTGTATAGCACAGACTAGGCAATGAATTTGTTCTCTACTATTCAGCTTAAAAGTCTTATGTAACTTATGATATAGTGTTCATCTAGCAATATATTTTAACTATATAAATTTCATGTTTTGTAATTTTTCTTTAATGTGAACAGAAGGTAATCATAGCTCTACCCATAATAAATTACCTTATGCAGCATAACAATTTTCTTCCTAATATATGACACTTAATGCAATGGTAAAACTTTGCCTTAAAACTAACTCTAGACTTCTATTTGCAATCTTTGAAATAAGGATAATGTTTAATAACAAAGAAATGTATATAAATGAATGAGTATTAAGTCTCAGATATTTAATTAGAATTATAGATTAATTTGTGATATTTCAAAAGTTAATCTGAAAAGGATGTGACAATATTCAGAAATAGTACTTAATTTAAAAGGTAGGAAACTGTCAATTCTTAGTTTCAGAAGATATGAATTATGAATATTCATAAACTCAAATTTGGAGATGAAGTTAGTGTTGTAATAACGATCATGAACATATTAAGTTTAAAAACAGATACTTTCTCAATATTGTTTTTCATTTTTATACTTTAATTAAATTGTGTTTTTAATCCCATTTTTATTTTATTTTACTTTATTTTATTTTTGTTCTTTTAGAAAAAGTCATGCTGTATAGCCTATGGTTTCCTGGGTCTGGATGTGTAGAGAAGATTGACCTAAAACTCACAGAAGTCTTGTTTGCCTTTGTCTCCAGGGTAGTGCGCTTAAAGGCATGTACCATGATACTCCACCAGCATTTAAATTGAATTAGCATTTTTACAAATGTTTCAATGAAGGTTGCTAATTTCCTAAAGAATAGATGAAAATCTCTTTAACCTTCACATTAAGAACCAAAACCTCAAGATAAAAACTGCTGAACCTGTACTGCTGAGATTTCCCAGACACTGGATCACCAACCAGGCAGTATACACCAGCTGATGCCTGCCAGGTCTGGGTTCAGTCAAAGAAGATGCACCTAACCTTCAAGAGACTGAAGTCCCAGGGAGTTTAGAGGTCTGGTGGGGTGGGGGTTGGGGGGACCTCCTCATGGGACAGGAGGGGGGGACCTCCTCATGGGACAGGAGGGAGGAGGAGGTATGGGATGTGGAACAGTCAGAGGGTGAACTGGGAGGGCAAATACTATCTAGAGTGCAAGAAAAAAAAAGAGTACTGAACAATTTACTAAATTTTTTTCTTATAGAAGTTGTGCATATCTGCATCACACACACATACACAGACATACACAAACATACACAAACATACATTAGTGAGTCAATCTTAAAATCATCCATATACTTGTTCATTTTTCTTGCTTAATTCATAATCTCTTAGTGTTCAGTCAATAAATTTTATTATTTTGCTCCAATAGCATATATTTCTAAGCATATATTTTAATGTATCATTAATACATTAAAACTAAAGACAAAAAGGCATTTGAAACACTTGGAAGTTATAAACAAGTTAGTGTGTGTGTATGTGTGCAGTATGCATGTATTTGTGTTTTGAATAAATTATGTGTATTAAGTACACCAATGGAAATATATAAAGAAAAAGTCTTAATCCCGCAGGCATTTGTTTAATATATTAACATATCCCCTTATCCTTATAATTTAATTTTATTGTTTTATTCTTAAGGTAAGACAAAACACTTTTTCTTTGCAAGAATAATATCTTTAGCCTAAAGAATTTCTTAAAGTGATATAGAGTTTTATTGATTTTTCC
Source organism: Grammomys surdaster (assembly GCF_004785775.1). Lineage (NCBI taxonomy): Eukaryota > Metazoa > Chordata > Mammalia > Rodentia > Muridae > Grammomys > Grammomys surdaster. The sequence continues at coordinate 6,708,501 of NW_021604577.1, forward strand.
TTTTACTATGTTAAAATATCACAGTCAACAGCGGCTTGAAGAAGGATTCCTTAGGCTTACACGGCTTAGATCACAGTCTATGTAAAGTCATGCCAAAAATTCAAGGCAGATACCTGGATACAGGAACTGAAGCAGAATCAGAGGAAGAACACTGCTTCCTGGCTTGTCCTCATGACTTTTTTAGTGTGGGGTCTTACACAATAACCCTTGTTTAACTCTAGCTTTTGCCACATCCACAAAGCACAACTAGAACACATGCTATCAGAACTGTATATTGACAGACAAAAGCCTGGAAATCAACCTACATATAGATCACATAAAATAAATAAACTCAGAACATATTAAATAAATATTTTAAAGAATGAAAGGATCCAAAACTGAAAACAACAACAACAAAAACATTTTAAAAAATCTATACTTTTTTATCTGGACAATGAATATCATTTGATGAAACTCCCAAATAACAGATTTTAAAAAAAGAAGGAAGGAAGGAAGGAAGGAAGGAAGGAAGGAAGGAAGGAAGGAAGGAAGGAAGGAGAAAGAAAGAAAGAACAAAAGAATGAAAGAAAGAAAGAAGGAAAGTAAGGAAGAAAAGAAAAATGACAGAAAGAAAAATGAACTAACTTTCAATGAGTAGAAAGATGGAATTACCTCAGTCTAAATTTCTATTATACTGAAAAAATGTAATAAACAAGTGAGGATATACTTTATAGAATAAAAAAAATTCCCACAATATTTTGGGTATAGACTGTATTTCCAAATTATATAAATAACCCAATTTAAAAATGAATAAAATATTGAACATTATTTTTCAAAAAGACAAAATGCTTAACAGCGACTGAATGGTCTTCAACAAAACAAAACTTAAGAAAATTAAACATTACAAATAAGATAAAATAGTACCTAGCTTTGTTCCAAGTGGTTTCTCACAATAAGATAACAGATGATAACTATGGTAAGACCATGGAGAGAGGAGTCGTGGAGATGGAATCTAAATTACCACAGTCATTCTAGAGAAAACCATGAAGGCAGATGTTTTTCAGAAACAAGCATGAGCATCAATTTAAATACTATGTATACATTAAAAAAAGAAACATGAAATCACAGTTTTAAGGAAGAAGATATGTTACTTTTCTTGTCAATGCTGTAGATTCTGATGACCAAATAAAATTAGCTGATGTATGAATACTGAAGTGTGGTATATGCAGAAAACAGTTTTATTTTGAATTTGAAAGGGAAAATATGTATGTTTTAATAATGTAAAAACCTCAGAAGATAATATGACAAGAAAAATATAAAAAACACAGGCAAATACACACACACACACACACACACAAACACATACACACATATGCACAAATATGCACAAACATGCATGTGCACACACATACGCACACAATTCAGAAATTTGTTCTGTTTTATTTCACACACATATACTTGTAATCTAAAAATGTAAGATTTAAAGTAGTATGCTTCATAATAATGTTTTATTGAACCCTATGAGTGAGAAAAACAGTGATCTAAGAGTTAAAACCTTTGTTAGGAGTAATAACATAGCAACTCATTATTCATTATGATAATCATATTAAATTAAAAATTATTTGCATCTTTAAAATTAGACAATAGATTTTTAGGTTCTGTCATCACAGAAAATCTGTGGAATAGTATATGTGCTGGCTGGTTATCGATCCATTTAACAATTTATGAATATTTTAAAATTATTTTCGTACATTGAGTATACATATTGGCTTAGTTTTTAACTAAAATTTAACAATAATATCACTTAACTTATAAAATCAAGTGTTGTAAACAACAGAAATGAGACAACTTAATTTGAGATTCTAAGAAAATAAGTATTTCTTCATGTTACTGTAAGACAGAAGTGAACTAACCCTACTAATATTATATGTATAGAGATTAGGAAAGTAGCTTTAAATTATGTTGCAGAGCTGTAAATAGATATTTATAGAAAAATTTTATTCCAGAAACATAGCTGCTCTTGCAGGAATTATATCCAAAGACATAGCTAGGTCTATGAGATCAAGTTGGAATGCAGACATACCACACACCTTTAATCCATGTGAATACACCTCTAAGGTAAATTTGGTGTATCAAAGGAAGCAGCCATATTTGAAAGTGACATCTAGCTGAGGAGAAAATTGGTGAATCTGGGTACAATTCAATCAATGCAGACATAGGATATACCCAAGTCTTCGGAGAACAGCACAGGAAAGACTTAGGAGCAGTGCAGGGAAAGAGATTCAGTCAGTTGGTAGTCACCTCATGGAGTACAGACCAAGCCAGGGCAGCAGCATAAAAATATGTGTATATACACATAAGGTATATATATATATATATATATATATATATATATATATATATATATACACTCTATAGAGGAAATCATGTTTTTTTAAAAATATGAAAAATTTTTCAAGCCTGACTGCATAGGGGTTGATGTCAAAAGTATCCCCTCTATAGGAAAAAGACAGCAGGATGGGTATGGCCCTCATGCCTCACTGGACAAAGACAGGGGGACCAGAGCCATTACAAGGTCTCCTTCAATTACTGGAGGTCAGGCCTCTATCCTCACTTCCAAGTTTAGAATTGCCACAGCCCTTCTATACTTAGAGAAGGGAGGAGATGTCAGGAGCAGCCCTGCTTACATACCGAAGGCCTAAAATCAGCCATAGGCCTAAAATCAGCAATAGGCCTGTCATACATGTATACTAACACCAAGTCTTGGGTCTCTGTGGATAAACATTGAAACAGATGGCTATAAGCTATTGTAAACAGGCAGCCTTTGTGGAAATTTACCAGCCCGAGTAGTCATAGACCTTGTAAATAAGTAGCCTTAGCAGACAATACCAACTTAGATAAGGACAAGTGAGTCATAGTCAGAGTCATAGTGACCTGTCCCCTGAACCTTCACCCAGCCGATACCCTATTCTGAAAGATATCTATATTCCCCCTGAACACCCACACCCCAGTGTCATCTCTGTCCCCACGTCCTTCCTTTTTGTGTTTATAACCCCTGTGTGAATGAGTAAAATTACGATTTGAAAAAAATAAATTATAAAAAAACCCTAAAGCCAAAAAAAGAAAATATGAAAATTATTGAAGAATAGATCATTAATTTAGAAAGAAAGAGAAAATTCAAGAGGACGTGGAAAAGGGGAGAAATATAATAGCACTTTTCATCCATGAAGTTCTCAAAATATTTTACATATACAAAATGAAAGTGTATATGACAGCACATATGCAATGCATTATATGTGTATGTGTGTATATATATATATATATGTGTGTGTGTGTGTGTGTGTGTGTGTGTGTGTGTGTGTGCAATATATGTTCTTCACATAAAAATCTTTTTTAGATTTGTACTATATTTTTCTGTAGATTGAACCCAAGGCTTTGCCTATCCATGTCAAGTACTGTGTCACTAGTCACTGAGCTGCATTTCCTGCTCTGACTTACACATTCTAAATTACATTTTAGCAATTATTTCTTAATTTTTTAAATGTCCAGGGATGACAAAATAAATGTAATTAAAACTTAATCAATAATTTTGATAATTAAAGACAGTCCACCATCAATATTTATGTGTGCTTCTTATGAGAATGATTACATTGATGGATATGACTTCTGGAAACAATTTTCTTGCTGACATATAAATATGTATCTCTTGTGTACATAAACTAGAAAGTTTCTAGGAGAAGTAAAAATTGCCCCAAGGAGGGAAAAACAACACAGAAACTGAAAAGCTGAAAAGGAGAAACCTGTGGAGTTATTAACAATTTTCTTCGAAATATTTCTATAGTCATTGTCAATTTCTAATTTAATTCTAAGTATTTCCAAGCACAGTAATTTTATCTTAGATTCCTGAAGAGGAATCACGTTAGTGTCATAGCTTGACTAAGAATGCCACCATCCTCCTGGCACAGTCTCCTATATTTGAATGCTTAATGTTTATGTAGTAGAGGTATTTTTAAAAGATTAGGAGATGTGCCCTTTTTGGAGGAAATTTCTCACTTGGTGTGGGCTTTAAGGTTGCAAATGTCCATGTCAGGACCTGTTTTGCTCTCCCTGCTGCCTGTGAATCAGGATGTCAAGTCTCAACTTCTTTGTCAGTGCTATGTCTGCCTATGTATTGTCATACTCCCTGCTGTGATAAAGGACTAAGCCAGTGAAAATATTAGTCTCCAATTAAATGTTTTCTTTATAATAGTTGCCTTGGACATGGGTCTTGTCACTGCAATAGAACAGTGACTATGAAACATTAGTTTTTCACAAACAGGTACATATTTGTATCTTGCATTTATATATATATATATATATATATATATAATTTTACAAGTGGCCTTCAAGGTCTTTATGTAATTACGTGATTATAATTTTGGTTTTGTAAAATAACAGGTTTTCACATTAATAACCTTTCTTGCATTTTTGTTTTCTGTAACTTTTAAGCCTTGTGCTGAGAAATACAGATTTTCGTGTGACTTGAGTACAGATACACTACTGATTTTATGAGGCCCATTGTATAAAAGGCCCATTGTTTTCTTGCTACTCTCCAAGTTTTTGTGTCATTTATGAAAGGGTTTGCAGCCCCATAGGGAGAGCAACAATACCAACCAACCAGAGCTCTCAGGGTCTAAACCACCAGCCTGGGAGCACATAGAGAGGGACCCATACTTAGGGGAGGACGACATTGTCAGGTATAGGTGAGTGAGGAAGTCCTTGGTCCAGTGAAGGCTGGATGCCCCAGTGTGAGGGAAATCATGGGTGTGGGGAGGTGGGAGTGGGAGGGTGGGTGGGGGCATATCCTCATAGAAGCAGGAAGAGGGGTGATTGGAAAGGGGGTTCCTGGGTGGAGGGGAGATGGGATTACATCTGTAATGTAAATAAAATATCCAATAAAAAATTAAAAAAAAATACTGAAGGGACAGAACTTATCCTATCCCCTATGTACCTGTCACTCCATTAACAGCATTCATCTGCCCATTTTTCTTGAGCAGGAAACCTGTAGACTTATACCACTGGGTGTCAGTTAGCAAAGTACAGTGCCCATGGGTCTCACTTGCCTGGGAATTGGAGTTTTAACATCATTTCTTTAAAACTAGGGGAAAGTAATGGTTTATCTCAAAAGTATGGGATTTTTCCAGCATGGACAAAGTGCTGAGTTCCATCTTCAACACAGAGAGTAAAGAAAGAAACGGATAAATAAATAACCTGGGGAAAAGCAGGAAAGATTCATTGATTAGTCCTCACAACTCATCAAAGAAGCTTCTCTTTGCAGCAGTCAGAGGATTGCAGAAAGCTGCAACTTCTCAAAATACAGAGAACTACTGACCAGGCGGGGCCCAGGCCCAGGCCCAGTTGAACCCCTTAATTGTTTATTCAGTACCAAGTGGTCGGCCTTCAAACCAAAACCTACAAGCAACACTAAATCAACTCAGCAGGTTATAGTTATGTGTTTATAATATATCATAAATATATAACATAAAATTAAAGAAAAAGGCAATGGATTTGAGAAGGAGCATCAGGGACCTGGGAAAAGTTGGAGAGAGTTGAAGGTGAAGAAAGATGCAATTATATTTTAATTAAAATAAAATAAATTATTTTATATTTATAAAAAATTCACAATAATCCTTGAAAAAATTATATTGGCTACAGTAAGAATTCTTAGGCATTTTTGTGAAACTACTGCTTTCTTTTTATAGAACAATAGAAATGAGAGAAGATAGAGGGGTAAAAGTAAATGATATTTAGGAGAGATTTCTAACAAAAATATAGGAATGTGTTTACCTTAATAAAATACTAGATACAATTTTATATATGACAGTCCTTATTTCTGTGTATATGAAAAAGAATTATCATCATCTAAACACAATAAATTTAAATATTTTTTGCTAAATTCCTTCCTTAATTATCATAAATTCAAATGTTTTATGGAAAGAAGTAATTTGATATTAGTCCTAAAATCACTATCATTTTTTGTAATATTAAAATTACAGCAAAACACTCAAACAATCAAAAACTCATAAATCAAACACTTTGAGTAGGTGGTAACTAAAAATTCACCTACCATATGAACGGGATTTTGAAGACACCTGAAATAACCATGACAAGTACATTAAATCCAGTTTCTTAAATTTATTTACAATATCGATAAAAATACTTCTGTAATATTCCTCAAATTTACTCCTCCGTATGAGTTCTGCTAAGCTTATCTTGCTAATATAACATATACGATAGTTTATATATTAATGTGTTTAAAATAAGTTCGACTTATTTTTCTACTTGTTTCAAAAATATTGTTTGTTAAAGCATTTGTCAAACATGACAGCATATGAATTACAGTCTCTTGAACTCTAATGCTGCTGGATATGGTTGTTCATGTCTGTAATCCCAATCATTCTAGGGTCATATAAAATGTAGAAATAAATTATCTAGATCTTGTGGGTCAAATAATATTTTATAGACAGCGGAGAAAAACAGATTTCATGAAGACAAGGATCAACATTGAAAGTCATTGTCTTAATACTCTAAACTCAACAGAACATTATAATATGTACCTGCCTACATTATTGTCTTGAACACATACACACACACACAAACACACACAAACACACAAAAATTATTTTCAAAAGGAAGAACTGACTGGATATTCTGACCACATTTATTCCAAAAAACATTAAACATAAAAACAAATAATTTACAGTGTGATTCAAAATAATATTGCCTATTCATTAATGTTGCATGTATTGCCAGTGTATAAGATATTAAATATATATGTAATATTTGTGTTAGATTCTATTAGAAAAAAAATTGCTTGGATGCTGTTTTTGACTTCGGGGAAGTAAACCTCTCAACTAAACTTTGAAGCATTGTAATGTGGCTCTTTTCCTCTGAGTATAACATGTCTATATCATCACTATTTACTAGAGACTACATTGGCCCAGTAGTTATGGCAACTAATTAAGCAAAATAGGAAAGACATAGCTTAATAAATGGTAATGGATGCTTGTAAGTAGAAAATGGGTGGGAAATATCATTGGATTCTCACCTGAGACTTTAGCCACTTCTTCCTTTTAGCCTCTCCCAGCTACATGTGATCATGAGAAATGCTAAAATATACAGAAACATCAACTGAAAAGAAACTTCTTGATGGAGATTCACTGAGGTTGCTGGTCTCTAAAGAGGATCTTCATGGCAATGCATCTGTTTGGGGTCATGTCTCTTTAAATATGCTTTGACCCATGTTTCATAAGATAGGCCAATCAATGCATTGACTCATGCAACTTTTTTTTCAAATACTGTTGTCAAAACTTTAGTTTAAGAATATGCAAAAGACTCCTGTTGAAATCATGAATAATGAACAGAGTCACAGAATTAAAAGATAAATCAGTTGGGTTTAGTAGTACATTTGCCCTCCCCCATAGGATTTAGAGGACATAGGATCTTTAGGGGTTCAAAGTCACTCATCACTGCAAAAATATTTGAAGCCAGCCTGGGTTGCATAAGATACAGGTTTCAAATAATCAAATAAGTAAATAAACAGAATAAATAAATGTAAATCTTAGGCAGGTTGAAAAAATTTGGTCTTACCAATTTTGAATGTGTGGAAAAACTGTAGGTATGCTTTTTGTCTCTGTTTACTGAATATTCAGTTACCTTCATTTATACATGCAAGTATTCTGCCAGTTCATATTTTGATTTTGTACTATTTTAAACTTAATGTTACTATTGATAACTTATTACTGGTAATTCTTCCTAATAAAATATTCATTAACTTTTAAATAAAAAAAACCTAGAATCTGCATATTTTAAAGTAAAGTTGTATAACATTTAGATAACATTTTCAGAAAAAAATCATTCTTCATCTAAGTATACAATTTCTAGATGTTACAATGAAAATCTGCCTGGTAATTAGTAGATGGACTTTTTTTTTTCCAATTTGAAGAGTTATGTAAGTTTATTTGACTTAGATTGTCTTTTTTGTTAGTTCAGCTAACAACTGAATTTTTGCAAATGCTTAAAATTTATGAGGATACACTAGTATTTAGCTTCATTTGGACATCATTGATACATTAACTGCCAGTATTTGAGTACTACTTAAAGATACACAATTTAAATATTTTGAAAAGCACTATAGTGACGGCATATGTTTCAAACATCTTATATGTTTTTTAAAAAATGTAGATATTTAGATTCATTAAAAAAACAAAAAAACAAAAACAAAAATGCAGCTCTCTGCATCTCCCTGTTCCAGAGACAGCTGCATCTTCTCATGCAGTGCTAGCTTTATCAGGTAGACAAGATGGTGAAGGTCGGTGTGAACGAATTTGGCCATATTGGGCCCCTGGTTACCAGGGCTGCCTTCTGTTCTACACTTGGCAAAGTTGAGGTTGCTGCCATCAATGACCCCTTCATTAACCTCAACTACGTGGCCTACATGTTCCAGTATGACTCCACCCATGGCATATTAAACAGTACAGTCAAGGCTGAGAGTAAGAAGCTTGTCATCCATGGGACGCTAATCACCATCTTCCAAGATTGAGATCCTGCTAACATCAAAAGGGGTAGTGCTGTTTCTGAGTATGTTTTGGAGTCTACTGATGTTTTCACCACCATGGAGAAGGCTGGGGCCCACCTGAAGGGTGGGGTCAAAAGGGTCATCATCTCTGCCCCTTCTGCTGATGTCCCTAAGTTTGTGATGAGTGCCAACCACAAGAAATATGGCAACTCAAGATAGTCAGCAATGCATCCTATACCACCACCAACTGCTTAGCCCCCTGGCCAAGGTCATCCATGACAACTTTGGCATCTTGGAAGGACTCATGGCCACAGTTTTTGCCATCACTGCCATTCAGAAGACTGTGAATGGCCCCTCTTGAAAGCTGTGGCAACATGGCAGTGGGACTGCCCAGAACATCATCCCTGCCTCCACTGGTGCTGCTAAGTCTTTGGGCAAGGTCATCCCAGAGGTGAATGGGAAGCTCATTGGCATGGCCTTCCATGTTCCTATCCCCAGTGTATCAATCCACTGTGAATCTGACATGCAGCCTGGAGAACCCTACCAAGTATGACGGCATCAAAAAGTGGTGAAGGGCCCACTTAAGAGCATTTTGAACTATACTGAGGAACCAGGTTGTCTCCTGCAACTCCCACTCTTCCACCTTTGATGCTGGGGCTGGCATTGCTCTCAATGACAATTTTGTAAAACTCATTTCCTGTTATGACAATGAATACAGCTACAGCAACAGAGTGGTGGACCTCATGGTCTACATAGCCTCCAAAAAATAAAAGTCCCTGAACCACCCGCCCCAGCAAGGATACTGAAAGAAAGAGAGAGACCCTAGGGTGCTGAGGAGTCCCTGTCCCAACTCCACATCAAACACTGAGCATCTCCCTCAGTTTCCATCCCAGACCTCCATAACAATAGGAAAGACCTGGGGAGCCCTACCTACTCTCTTGAATACCACCAATAATATTCACTGTACTCACCTCAAAAAATGTGTGTTGTATCAATAGTGCTTACACAATTTTCTTAGTCAAATATAAATTCACTAAATGCACAAAAAGCATTGATTTAAAAAGGCTTTGGACTGCCCAGAAGCTTAAAGATAAATACCTTTTTTATTTCCTTGACTTGTAATTATCCCTTCCCTTCCTCAAATAACAAACTAACATATACATCTCTATGAAAAGAATATACATAGTGACAATGACTTTAAAGTTAATAAGAGTGTTATCCTTATCCCAAAGAGTAAAATTCTTTTTTTTCCCCATGTGGACATCTTTATTGTTTAATAGATTATCAACTTCTCTAAACGTATTGCTGGAATTTCATCATATTTCTATACTGAGTCATGAACAGTGACAAAGCTAACCAGAGGCCACATACATCAAAGAGAGCTAAGTCTTTACAGCTCACTTCCTTTCACAGGCAGAATATAAATTGATGCCCTCTACAATGCACAATGGTTTTAGTCACTAAGAAATTGAAATGGGATCTTGAAGAATGTAGACACATCCCGATGCAGTAAAGACAAGTTGAGATGCTGTGCAACTGTTTAAGGTTTCCTGATGCTGCATCTTGGTGAATCTTATGCTAACACCAATTGGAGATGCAGAAAACACTAGGTTGACTTAGGGGCTCTGCACATAAACCAAAGGCAGGACAATACTAAACATTGCTGAGAGCATCCACCCCAGGAAGGACTTTACCTTCCAGGAGCTCTAGACTGGCACCGCCCTCCAGTGCTCACATGGCTGACTTTATCCTCTGTGCTCCATTTGGCACAGCAAGCGGCAGTGTCTCCACCACCTATGATAGTGATGCAACCCCTAGATGTGGCTTTCACCACCTCATCCATGAGTGACTTGGTTCCCCTGGCAAAGGCTTCCTATTGAAATACCCCAACAGGACCATTCCAAACAATCTGCTTAGCTCGGGCCACAGCCTCAGCATATTTCTTGCTGCTCTCAGTACCACAGTCCAAGACCAGCCAGCTAGTAGGTATAACAGAGGCCACAGTAGCTTGGCCAGTCTTGGCATTCTCATCAAATTTGTCAGCAATGACAAAATCAACAGGCAAGCTAATCTTCACACCATTTTTCTCAGCTTTTGACATGAGATTTTTTACAATCTTGGCTCATTCTTCATCATACAGAGATGTGCCAATCTCCATGTTGTTGAGCACCTTAAGGAAGGTAGAAGCCATTCCACGACCAATGATCATCGCATTGACTTTGTCTAGCATATTACTGATCAGCTGGATCTTGTCTGCAACTTTAGCTCCTCCCAAGATAGCCTTGAAGGGTCGCTCTGGACTCTCCAAAGCCTTGGCAAAGCATTTCAGCTCCTTCTTCATCAAAAATCCACCAGCCTTCTGTGGCAGATTCACACTCGCCATGGAGCTGTGGTGGGCAGTCCCAAAAGCATCATTGACATAGACATCTCCTAGTTTGAACAGCGAGGCTCGGATAGCATCAATTTTGGCTGGCTCAGTTTTAACGTTGTTCCCGGAAGCATGTCTTCCCTTCCCTTCTTCCTCTACATGAAAGCGGAGGTTCTCCAACAGGGTGACAGTCCCAGCCGCTGGGTTGGCACACGCATTCTTGACTTCTGGGCCCACACCTTTAAGAACAGAACATCCTTGCCCAGCAGAGACTTGAGTTCTGTAGCAACTGGCTCTAAGGAGTACACGTCAGGCATGGGAACACCATCAGGCCGGCCCAGGTGGCTCATAAGGACAACTGACTGGGCTCCATTGTCCAAGCAGAATTTGATGCTTGGAACAGCGGCCTTGATCCTTTGGATATTTTTTATCTGGCTGTTCTTCATAAGAATATTGAAGTCCACCCTCATCACGATTTGCTTCCCCTTCACGTCTAGCTTGTCTAAAGTCAGCTAGTTAGAAAGTGACGTTTTGGCAATACCGTGAGGTCGAGAGGCCTGGAGCTGAGGAACAGCTAAAATCCTTATTGAAATATATCCTTGCGTGAGACACAATCTACTAATATGCTTGCATGCTGAGAGTATGATCTTTTATTATAAGCTTCTGGAAAAGTATGTGTGTCTCAAAATTAATAACTGCATGTAACAGGCATTCCATTTAAACTGATAAAGGTAAATAAAAGCATATGAGTAAAACGCATCTAATGATTTATTGCAAATTAAACTGAAAAGAGACAGAGGCAAATTCTTAAAGCACCAGCTGCCAAGGACTACAGATTTCTGCCAGCTCTTGGAAACTGATGTGGGAATATCTACAGGCTGAGCTGTATTTTTTGCCAGCAGGAGGGATCTGGCCAGAGGATTACACCATATTGTGAATCATGCTTACTCATTAGGGCCAAGACTAGATGGGAACTTCCTCCAACTCCACACCTAACTACTAAAAAGTTTTAGAAAATGTATTTTTGACTATTTGGACAAAGCACTACATCTGCTAACAAATCTATATTTTTATAGCCAAAATGTATGCATAAATCATTCTCAGTGTAAGGTGTCTCCCATACTTAATATACAAAATAAAATTGCAATGTAATTAATTCTGTGAGATATTCAATATCATTGAATAATATTTTATAAAAGATAGGAAACTGGCATAGTCTAATATTTTTACTAACAACTAACAATAAAAGCTATGTCCAGGGACCCCAGCGGAAGAGTTAGGGGTAGGACTGAAGAAGATTTCAACCCCACAGGAAGAACAACAGATTTGCACTTTTATGAAAATTAACATAATAAAGGATACGTTACTTTGACCTGTATCTATAATATAATCTTGTTGTGGATAGCTCTGGTGCTGTCTATATTTTGATGCTAATTCATCTTCCCCAAGAGGGGCTGCTGGGGACGAGTAGTGAATCACATATGCTGGACTTCATGTGGCCCTTCTAATCAATAAAGAAACCAATCACTGGGCGAGTTATCAGGACTTCTGGGTTGGAAAGGGCAGAAAAGGAGAGGAAAGAGGGATGGAGGATGGGAGGGATGTAAGTGAAAATCTAGGTAGTGGAGACCCTGTTTCAGGTGGCAGATCTGTTTGCCTCTCCTACCAGAGGATTTAAATTAGAATGGCTTATAAACTAGGATGTTAGTTGTTACACCAGCGATTGAGTTACCATTGATTCTGATCTAAATTTATGTGGTGTTTTCCTTCACACTGAGGCTCAATTGGATTCCAGAAAGAAAAGTAGGGAGCCAAGCGTGGATATGCAAGAAGTGCACCCCAAAAAAGCCATGGGAATTTGGAAGCGTGGGGTTGTTGTCATAGTGACCCAGCACAGGGAGAGATTGTGGGGCTTCAAGTCAGAGATTCTCCACTAAATGAGAAGAGGCCAGCCATGCCCACCGGATGTACTGGCATAGCATAGATTACATTTTTTAATATTTCATGTTACATAATCTCACACAATTATTTCTCATTTTCAAGAATATTCTAGGGACAATATGTTCTAAGTTGATAATGTGAATATGCAGGAACATAGTAGATGCCTAGTATGATTTTATCCTAGTATGATTTTAACTAAGGCAAATGTAGATGGTGATTCTTCCTCAACTAATATCAGAAGTTACTTACAAATTAAAAGCATAATTCTGATGGAAAAGATGATATCAAAATATTCTAAGAAAGCAATATAGTTTTTCTATTTTTCTCCTCAGGTGTGATGATATATTTGTGAAACATATTTGTCATGCAATGTGACACTCAAGCTCTTTACTGGTATGGGATTTAGTAATAAAGAGGACAAAAGGATATTGGTGAAGGTGTATTATGACACAGAGACGGCCCTCAAGTTAATATTCTTAGGAGAGCCTAAGTGATGAGGGAGAAAATTGGCAAGCAACTTAAATTTTTAGGAAGTAGCTATCAGGGGCATAAGTGGCATGGGGAAATAAGTAATGTTTGATGATCTGTTAAGTCCAAGCTGAACTTGTTAGTTAATTTCTGTCAAGTTTTCCTATGATTGACCATTTATACTTGAACCCAGTAGATTGCATAAAACCTATTGGTCTTTTAAAGTTTCTATCTTTCTTTTTTCTTTCTTTTTCTTTTTTTTAATAATTTTTTTTCAAATCATAATTCATTCACACAGGGTTATAAACACAGAAAGGAAGGACGTGGGGAAGGGGATGACACTGGAGCATGGGTGTTCAGGGGGAATACAGGTATCTTTCAAAACAGAGTATTGGCTGGGTGAAGGTTCACAGAACAGATCACTATGACTCTGCCTATGATTCACTAGTCCTTATCTAAGTTGGTATTGTCTGCCAAGGCTACTGATTTACAAGGTCTATGACTACTCAGGCTAGTAAATTTCCATGAAAGCTGCCTGATAACAATAGCTTATAGCCATCTGATTCAATGTTTTTCCACAGAGACCCAAGACTTGGTGTTAGTATACATGTATGATGGGCCTATTACTGATTTTAGGCCTATAGCTGATTTTAGACCTTCAGTGTGTAAGCCCAGATGTCCCAGACATCTCCTCCCTTCTCTAAGTATAGAAGGGCTGTGGCAATTCTAATCTTGTGAAGGTGGGGATGGAGGCCTGACATCCAGTAATTGAAGGGGACCTTGTAAAAAGCTCCAGTCCCCCTGTCATTGTCCAGTGAGGCATGAGGGTCATTCATGGTTGTAAAAGTTTCTATCAGTACTTCTGATCTTGTCATGTTAAATTCCTACCAATTTGCTTTAATTCTGTCCTAGACCCCAGTACAGCTTCCAGGACTCTGGACTCCTATATGCACTGACTATGATTCTATGACAACATCTGCCCACATCTTCATATTCTCATTTTTTGCGTGTATCATTCAATTTCTGCCTTATTCATTCACAACGACTTCTTGATCATCATAAAACAACCAGGGAGCTAATTTTTTGGCTTCAACAAATTGATATGTGACATCAACAGTGCCTGAAATATTCTACAAGGTTCTGTTCAAGTTTCATGTTTTTCTTATTTGCTTCCAATCTTTATGGCAAGTTCAAAAGAGATGGACAGAAAGTTCACACTTTTTGTATACAACTCAATTTCAGCATATTAAATATACCCGAGACATATTAAACAAAATATTATTTTCCTTAAATGTATTAAATTTTGACTAAATAATTCTGGAGAAATAAACATATTCAGTCCTCAATAGATGATTTTAAAAGTTGGTTTCTTTGCTTCGTGTCCATTATTGCCAAGCAAACGTGTTCAGAGTGTTTTCTTCCAGGATCCATATTGAAAGTATGACTCAAGACAAAACGCGTTATTATTAAAGAAGAAACAGAAATAGCAAAAATAAAAAATCATGATGATATTCACATACTGTATTTTATTGTCAGTGTCAGCTTCATTGAGAATGTAATAAATAACACTGCAAAAGTAAGAAAAAACTCGTATCATATTGGACATAGAGGTAAGCCATCTAGACTGCACTATACTGCATAGTATTCTCTCTGAACACACAAAGGAAACAAAACCACTATTAACAACAATGCATTTTTTCATAGTACTACACTTACAGAGAACATGTATGTCTTCTCTGTAAGTGTAAGTACATTTGGAGAAATATAAATCCATGTTCTCATTCTCTGATAATATCAAATGAAACACCAAAATACCTAGGATACAGTTTGAAATGAAACATGGACAAGAATATTACACCTTGCAAGTGTGTATATGCTTACCCCTGCTTGGACCTGATGGGAAATTCAGTGGTTTTATGAGCATGCCTTTTTATGCCTCTGTTAAGCAGGACTCATCCTCATATTCTGGAAAGCCAGGAATAGACCTGGCCACAGTTCATCATCTTGGACAATATTTAATTAAAACTTACTTCAAATTTGGCTCAAAATTGTGGAACTGTTTTTTTTCTCTCACAAATTTCTGGTTTAACAAAAGCATTCTTAATAAATGTACGCTTCATCAACCTAAGGTATTCATTTTGAGATGTAATTCTTATTTTATGGACTTCTCTGAAGAAAGGTAAAAGTACACATTATTAAAAATATCAGAATTATTAAAAGAACAGATTTGTGCACTTAAACCAATAAAAGATAGTGATAAAAATTGAAGTATTAATTATTTAAACTGAAGATTCTTTTAAGTTAATGAGACTATATTTGATTAAAATCGATACTCGATTTTAATATTTCAAAAGTAATCACTTAATAACTATGATTTATAATTTTATGTTGATATCTCTATGATAATATCTACATGTTGATCAGGCAATTTCCATGTGAGAAGAATCCAGTGAAGTTACATAGATAGACCTCTGTTTCTAATACGTCTTCACACTAAGACACACAGTATTAAGATAGTACAGATAGACCTGTGTGTGTGTTTCAGTGTTAAGTTTTGTACAGTAATTTAGATGAACCAGTTTATTGACTGTAATCACTTTATTTGGAATCAGATGATTTGCTTGATGGTATGTATGGAGCTCAACCGAAATAGAAATAGAAAATCCCTTTAAAACTTTCTCTAAATAGAGGAAATGATTTCCAAAGCTTACATTACATCTAAGGTATCAAGTGGTAGTTTCGTATAGCGAAAGATAGAATATAAGTTCTGGTCAAAAGTTGGAGGTGAAATTATTTTTATAAAATATTTCATTTGTAAACTATGTGAGAAAAGTCAGATATGATTTTTATAAGAAATTTCAATCTTAGGGACAACGTTAGGTGTTAGAATTGGGTGTTGTATGAAGTGTCTAGCACTCATGTTTTTTTTTAAGATTAAGAATGTTTGTCTTGCTGCAGATCTGATTGTGGATCTTGTATCCATGTTTGTTGACTCAGAGTCATTTTTTTATCTCCAGCTCCGTGGGTTAACTGGCTTCTGTGGGCACCAGCACTCATGTACACTTACTTACACATGCATACTCCTAACTAAAGTTGTAAAAAATCTTGACATTCTTAAATGTGTTCTAGCTAATAAATATGGTGTGTAATTCTGATGGGTCAATTAATTCAAACTGGTTTGAGGTTGTACGGAATCATTTTATAAAATTACAGGATGTGATTGTCTTAGTCATATAGTTCACTATTCAATGTATGAACTTCAAGTTATAGCCAGGTAGCCTCCATTCTAATATAATGCAAACCTTACCAGTATATTATATTAATAATCAAATGATGAGTAGTTTGCCTGTGATCTTCATGAGACCCACAAGAATGTTCTGCCACTGTGGTATACTATACAGTAAAATTAGGTCTGTCCTCCATTCCTCACTATGATTATGGGTGCTAAGAATTAAAACCCTGGCTCCTGGAAGAGCAGAGACTCCTCTTACTTTTGGAGCCATAAATCCAGTACAGAAATATTTATTTTTATCAAGTCTTCCACTGCCCACAACACTTTAACAGGGCAAGGCAGTGCAAAAGTTTCTCTATCATGTATTCTTGCTGATGCCACTTCAGGTTAAACTAGAATTTAACTCCTTGGTGAGATTTCCATGGAATATATTACTTAACTTTACTCTAGGAACCAAAGGTCAGAATGTCCTAGCTATTTTCAAATGTTTTCTTAACTTCTGTTAAAACTGCCTCTTGGTGAAGAACCTCTACTGCTAACTGCTTATATTAGGTTCTATTAAATTACTTTCTTCAAATTGCTTACTTCAGCCAAGACCATCTACAGGTGCCAAGAAAGATGCCAGGATATGCTTTGTTCTTTTAAAAACCCTTGGTGTGGACATTGGGAGAGGGGGAACACCTAAGTCTCCTAACACATGACTTGTGTGGTCACAGACAGCTGGAAGATTTTCATTTGGCTATAAACAGTGTCTGAGTGGACTTCTCTACTGGGCTAAATGTAACAACACTTTCCACAGTCTTTCCTTTTCCCTACCCAGCTAATGTCATACCGTTTCTCTCCTTACACAGCAACCAAAAAGGCAAACAGACAAACTGAAAACAGAATAGAACAACAAAACATGAATACAAACATATAAATAAAAAACACATAACACAAAACAAAAATATGAAAGCAAAAGTTCACTATAGGAAAACAAAAAGAATGTACAAACATAGCCATATTAGACAAAATGTCTACAAAAACAAAAACACCATTGAGGTTTCTTTTTTTTTTTTTTTTAGTTTTTTGCTTTTGTTTTTTGGAGGGTTTTTTTTGTTGTTGTTGTTGTTAGACTTTTTCTGCTAGTGGTTGTACCTAATCTAAGGTTAACAAAATTAGTGAAGACACTAACTCTTCCTTTGCAACTCGGTGTCAATTACAGATAAGTGTTTGGTTAGGAATGGGAGCTGATGTGTACTTCTCCCTCTCATTTCTAGGATCCAGTCCTGCTTAAAACTTTTTAGGCCCTGTATAGATGACCAGGATTTTAAATTCTATAGAATTGTCCCATCTAAATTGGTATGAATAGGTATGATCTAAATAGATATAATAAAATCTAAATTAATATGATTTGGGTCTAAAAAATCACTGTCTCTCTTAGATTGGGGCCTACTATGATATGTTTTAGCTAGTAATTTTTGAAAGTATATACTACATATAGTAAGTCAGTCTAAACTTAAAAACTTGTAGTGAATTTCACTGTGTTTTTTTTTTTTTTATAGGAGCCTTCCTGTATCTCTCAGGCCTGGACCCAGAGAAAGTCTGTCACTTTGCAAACAATGATTATCCAATTTCTGCAGCAAGCACAGTGCAATGGTGAATCTTTATAGGTCAGATTATCACTTCCCAGCATGGGATATTTATAGCGCTCTACTTTCCCAGAGAAATGCTGACACTGCTGTACTATCTTTAACTTTTGAGCTCAGATAACTGATTGGGCTGATAACAGTTTCATCTTATACATTTTGCCTTTTTTCTTTCTCAGTTTGTGTGAATCACTCTACCTGGCTTCTTGCACAAATGTCATGTCTATCAATTCAAGTAAATATGTGTTTCCCAATTGTTTTCTTACTGTGACACTCACATTTTACTTGGAAAGACAAAATGAGATCAAATTTTATTAGGCTACTTCTTAACGCATCTGATTTACAAAAAAAGTACACTCTAATTGTTTGTAAAGATTTTCACCTATAGTCTTTGACAAAAGACTCTCAGTAAGAGAGGATCCCATTTTCCCATGAAAGAAATCTGTTACTGAACCAAGCTGAAGTAGGTTAGTTAAATACTTCAAGATTAATCAGTTGCTATAGCTTGATTAATTACCCATAAAACAATATTATAATATTAACTGAAACAGAGAAAACAATGATAATTTCATAATGCTTTTCTAGACTTCAGTCAGTTAACAGGAGTTTTAACATTCTTACATATCCCAATATGCATATGCCAAGTTCTGCAGTATATATTATGGCAAGTAAAACATTCTACAAAATCAAAGCAGATCCTTGTGAAAATTTTAAATAGGGGTATATATGTAAAGGAGACAAAACGCACAGGGGAAACCATAACAGTACATGTAGTTAGCACCAGATAAATTCAACAATAATTCTAAAGATTATTAAGTTGTAATAACAAGAGTTCAGGAAGAAAGTATTATAAATGGGTGAGACCTGATGTCAACAAACAGAGACATAATAAGACAATACTTGAGATCTTTTTTAAAAAAAATTCATTTATAATTTAAAACACAGTTCATTATAATATAAAAATAAGTAATCTTAGATCGAATTTCAATTTTCAGCAATAGATTTTCATACTTGTGATACCTAGATTCCATTTATATAAATAAATCACTCAAACACATCCTAAAAGTGTGATGGTTTTGGAGAATTTCAGTGATTTCTATGTGACACTTAATTCAACACTCTTAATCATATGTGTTTACATGTCTTCAACCATAACAACTGACATTACGATTAAAATTACTAACACTACCATAATGTCACAGTTAATAACATTATAAATGTATATTTCCCTTCTGCAGCAATACTGGTTTTCTATAGAAAAATACATCAAACACCCAAACTGTGGTACTATTATATGATAACTTTGTGTGTGGTAATATTTATTTAAATGTCAAATACTGAACTGGTATTGTTTCAATGTTTATTATTCATTTATTTATTTGTGTGTGTGTGTGTCTGTGTGTCTGTGTGTGTGCATGTGTGTGTGTGTGCATTACACTTGATTATGAGTACCAATGTTTGTATTCACAAACTTAGGTAGATGCACAACTCCAATGCCTGTAAATGGCAGAGGTCCTTAGATTCCCTCCTCTATCTCTTTCCATCTTATTTGTTTCTTGACATAGCTACCATTGAATTTCATCATTACTGGCTGGTTTGACTGGCTTCTGGAATCTACCTGTCTCGTGCCTCAGAGGTAGGGTTACAGAGGTGCACTTTCAAGTCCAAGTTGATTCACTGCAGTTACATTTCATTGATGATGATGGTTTTAAACTAAAGGGCATGCACAGGCAAACTGTCTTTATGTGTTTATATTGACATAAAAGGCAATCAAGGAAGAAAAGAGCCTTCAAGTAGAATCATTCTCCACATAACTAGTTTTAGAACTTTGAAAATAAGTTATGTATTAGCTCAATAAAACCCTATGAGCCACAGTATGTACTATCATTAACTTACATGAATTTGTTTATTGTTTTAGTTTTTATTTTAAAGAATCACTGAAAGTTTGAAGTGTTTTATGTGGCCTAACGCTTGCAATTAAATGTCCCTTCTTTTCATGTCCTGCAGTTTGGGACTGGACTGAATAATATGTTCTAAAGATCAGAATCATTTGACAAGTTCTGTCATCATAAGTAGATAATTAGAAACAAACTTAGATTCGAGGCAATCTTAAATATTTTTTAGTAAGCACTATTTTACCAGAAATTCAGATAACTAAAATGTATGTAAGAAAAAAAAATATATCCATCACTGTAAAACACTTATGTTCACTGTCATATCCATCCCCTCTCCCTCTCTCCCCCCACCCCTACCCATCCCTCCTCTCCACGTCGCTCCCTCTCTCTCTCTCTCTCTCTCCCT
>NW_021604577.1:6729374-6732277 GCF_004785775.1 Grammomys surdaster
CCCCCCTCCAGTGTCTGTGTGTGTGTGTGTGTGTGTGTGTGTGTTGTGAGTTTGATGTCTCCGTAGCTATGGATCTTTTCATCTCTGTCTATAATTAGTCAAGTACTTACACTTCATTTATTTCCTTCCTTCTACATCCTCTTCCTACAGCTTTGAAAAGAAACAATGGACACTGCCTTTCTTATGCTCTGAAATTGCAGACTGTTTGAAAAGCCTTTAGTACAGGGCTCTGACAATCCCTCAGTTGTCAACTATATAAGAACAGGACCTGGAACACAGTACAAATTTTCTCATGTGAAAGAAGAACATTATATTTTCATGGTAATTTCAGAAGAAAAATTTAAGTAAGAAACTATAAGAACTTTAAACCATTTAAAACTTCAGGAGCTGTGTGGGAAGTGAGATTCTTGGAAAACTTTTATCAACTTGTTGCTACATTTTATTCTAGATGATTATTCAACTGCTTTATTGTGAAAAAGTCAGACCTTCTTTAAACAAGAGAGTAACGTTTCATGACGGCTAGTTTCTATAAATCAATGACTTTAATAGCTAGAACTAATAACATATTTACATATTTACCTTCACATTTTAAGTATTTGCATGAAAATTACATAGCAAATGTTTATGTTTTATACATAGTTATATAAATATTCATAGAACATGTACTAGTACAAATCAAAATGCTCATAGGCTGCTTCTAACTAATGCTTACTAATTAAAAGCTACTTATTACTCTATGTCTCACCATTGATATCGTTGCTAGTCACAGCAGGAATATTCAGTGCTCACCTTACATCATTTAGGAAACTCTATGTTTGTCACTTAAAATATAATTTGCAAAATAATTGTATCTTTAGACAAAGTTTCCATAATTTTAAAAGTGATTTTCAATATTAATAATCCCTTTAACTTATTTTTCTGAAGAAGAGTAATTTCTAAAGAAATACCTAAAAGAATATTTTTTTCTTAGGAAGTAAGCACCCGTTTTTAGTAGAATGTGCTTTTTTCAAAGCTCCCTACTACTCCTTTACACACACACACACACACACACACACACACACACACACACACACATATACCATATTTCCTTTACTGCAGAGAGCTATCTAGCAAGGATGATGACATTTGTTGCATATTATGTTCAACGAATGACACTCACTCAGAAATTTACTCTCTTTGTGGGAGAAATGTTACTTACTTTTGTCAACATATCATGTGCTTCTGAAAGCTTTTTACAGTCTGAAGGGGTGGCAGTAATTCACAGCCAATTGGGGCTACCACAGTTTGACATTATAAGGTGATCGCACATCCAAGCATGACACACACCTGTAGTACCAACACTTCAGAAGCATAAGTGGGAGAATCAGTAGTAGAAATTCTTCTCCTAATGTTCTAGGATATTCTTTGATTCATAAGACTTTAATTCAAAAGCAAATATAAGTTTAAAATGATTAAGAGGAGGCAGATTTAAAATACACACTGAAGAGCTTGTAAGGAAACTGTAGAAATATCATAAGGCTTAAATTACAAGAAAATCATGTCTGAATTAGGAGAACATAAGAAAGCACCCTCCCAAAAAATAATCAAATCATTTTAATATAGATATGCTCTGATTTCTTTTCCATTTCCTTATATTAAGCAGGAAGCACATCTGAGAGATGTGCTTTAGCCCATGGAAGAGAAGTATGAAAGAAATAAGCAATATAAGAGTGTGCATGTCACAATACAGTCAGCCACTCTTGTTACCTGATACCCTGATGCTCTTTGCGCATGGGCTTCTTGATTGGTATCTATAATTGTGCACAAAATGAATATTAACACATTATATAATACTACATTTTTACCAATCTTTTGAGTGTTAATCAAAAATTTAAGAGTTGGAAACAAGAGTAATTTTTAAATTGGTAAATTTAAGATATGATTGAGAGAATCACATGGAACACACACATATAATTTAGTTTCAATAACATTTGAGTTGTATCTACTGACAATCACATTGTTAAATGTTAACTCTGATACTTTAAAAATTAAGTAACAGTTTTAAACACTATTACTATGTAGATATTAACATCTTATTGAAATCTCCCATTTATCAAAACAGTGTAAACAGATAAAGAATAAAAAAATTCAGTTAAGCGAAATTATAACAGCATGTAAAAAAAAAACATTTTAGAAGAATTCAATGAAAAGCCCCTCTTGTTATGAGGCATTGGCTGGGAGATGAAGAAAGATACTGGGGCAGAAAATACAGCTTCATATTTTCAAAGTGAAAGCAGGAAAGTTCTAAGGCAATTCCTGGAAACAGTAGCATCAAAACAATCATTTCTCATAGACTTCTGTTTGTTTACTCTTTAAACAACTTTACTTTAAAGCTACAAAAGGAACAATGACTTCTTGTAGCTGGAAACAACATAGCACCTACACTGCAACCATCAAGAAACTAGAGAAAATACTGTGTCTATCCCTGAAGTCTTTTGGGAAAATAGGCTATGGCTGTTACTCCACCCTGCTCTACGGGCCATATGCAGGCTTCTGTGATATTCCCCAGATTTTGTCATTTTATATTGTTCTTTAATACCCTTCTACCCCATGTTATTCTCTGAAGCTTTAAAGAAATCAGTGACAAATTAGATTTGGGAAATATAGAGAAAATGACAGAGACAGAGAGAGGAGAGTCGATGATTTTCAGAGAAGTCAGCAAAATCAAAGAAATACAGAAAAAATATAAAGTTTCTGGTGGGCATCAGAGCAATAAATCTAAATTTTATCTTATTAGTCACAGTAAATGGCAACAAGACACCAAGACACACACACACAGACACACAGACACACACACACAGACACACACACACAGACACACACACACACACACACACACACACACACACACACACACACACACA
>NW_021604577.1:6732287-6767939 GCF_004785775.1 Grammomys surdaster
ACACACACACACACACACACACACACACACACACACACACACACACAGAGTTGTTCTCCTAAACAGATCAGCACAAACTTTCACTCTGATCTAGTGGAAAAAAAAAAACAGGTGCATTTATCTAAACACTAAAGAAACAATGTCCCTGACCAACTGTATTTCTATACATCTAAATTCACAAACAATAACAAATCCTGTAACATGCAAGATAAATTAACCCTGAACAGATAAATTTTTTATAACTACACTCAGAAGTGGTACAAACTTTGGCACTATCAGACAATGAATTCAAAGTAACTAATAATTAAAGATAATTTTTCAAGTGGTTTATCTGTATAACTTTTCTTAGGTCTGAAATTTAGGATTCCTAATTTGTTTACATAATTTTTTGATATCTATTTCCTATAAAATTATTTTTCATAAATGATACGAAGTACAAGCAGTTAACTTCATCATTAGTTCATAAGGTGACATCATGTAATGTGAAACAGTAAAAATAGATTTACCTATTTAGTTAAAGAAGTATCTAGATAACCAATTATGAAATTCAGATAGGATAAAAGTTATATTGACCTTCACCAGGAGAGCTTAATCCATTTTTTCAATGAAGACCTGAACAGACTTCAATTCCAAATAAAATCATAATAAAGACCATATTTAAGCTGATTTTAAGAGATTCAAAAATCTACTGCTTTAGAGAAATAGTCATTATTATTACCACAGAGTGTCTTATGTCTACCATGTCCATGTTATGAAATAGAGAAGAACATTTGTACAGTGTGATGATCAGAAGTCTGTAATAACAGTCTAATCATTGAGAAAATGTCAGAAAATCTTAACAACGCAAGGATCATTCAACAAAACACAAGGCTCTAACATTTCAACTACACAAAATTCCCATGAGTTTTTAACAAAGGCTTAAGAGTATATACAGATTAGACTAGAGAAGGGGGCCGGAGTGGGAAAGCTGGATGAATGTGGATTACAGTCAAGGATCCTTGGGCTAAAACAACCCAGGAAAATCCAACAATCAAGAATTTAGGCCGGGCTGTGGTGGCACACGCCTTTAATCCCAGCACTTGGGAGGCAGAGGCAGGAGGATTTCTGAGTTCGAGGCCACCCTGGTCTACAGAGTGATTTCCAGGACAGCCAGGACTACACAGAGAAACCCTGTCTTGAAATGCCCCCCCCAAAAGAATTTAGGTAATATTAAAATGAGGACCCATAGCATTTTTGCTTGTTTGCTTGTTTTTTCTTATTGTTTCTGACAGTGAGCTAACAACAACAACAAAAGTAAAAAAAAACAAAAACAAAAACAAAAACAAAACCAATGACTAAGGGTTATATATGGCTTAATTTTAAAGATATTTATATTTATTAAATTTATGTTAAATAATATTTTTTAAAAACTCGATCTAGATTTTCTACTTGTTCTTACAAAATAATTCACCCAAGTCAGGTGAGATTAAAGCAGGACTTTATGGAAAAATCTTTCTATAAAGCCATTGAATGTCAGCCTGATTGCTTTAAAATATATTTATAAATGTCTATTCTGACAGAACATGACCAAATCCATTTTACAGAAGATTTGTTTCATATAGAATTTAAACTTGCTTTAGAATTTCATGTATGAGTACCATATTTATGCCAGCTTCTAAACCAACTTCTCCTATATCCTTTCCTTTTAAATTCATAACTTCTTTAAGAATTAGTATTACACACATGTTAAATAAACACTAGTAGGTAGGTCGATAGATGATACAAAGACTATAGGTCGATAAGATAGAGAGTCAGATGGTAAATGATAGGTAGGTAGATAGACGATTGTTAGTAGGTAGATAAAGAAGATGATAGACAATAGATCGATCGATCGATAGATAGATGATAGAGAAATATAGATGATAGGTAGATATACAGACAGATGATAGATTAAAAAGACAGAATAACAGGAGTTCATTTAGTGAACAGTTTAGGAATTGCTACGTGGGATTGAAAATCCTATGATAGGGCTCATTCCTGGAGAAAATTGGCGCACCCTTTTTTAAAAGTCACTGAGTGCTTGTAGTTAGTCTAAAACTATTTCCCTTTGTAATTTTCCCCAATAATGTTGATGCAAGCAATGATATTATCATTGTGAAGATCTTGTATGGTCTATACTGTCAGGATTTCTTTGTTACAGTTTTCGTCGTATGTCCAAAATACCCTGTCTCATACCATGTGTCCTCTGGCTCTTACGCTATTTCTGCTCCCTCTTTCTCAATGTTCCCTGGGCTTTAGATGTAGGGATTCCGCTGTGCTGAAGATATGCTGTAGGGTGCAGCACTCCACTGTCACCCACTTTCTCTAAATTTATCCTTTGTAAACTGCTTTAAGAATCTTCATATGCTACAAAATAAAGTTAGGTTGATGAGAGGTAAGTGCAGCAATTATCTTTGAGTTTGTATGTCTATGTGTGCATGTATGTTTGGCACTTTAATCTTGCTAATTACTGTTGATATGTTGCTGGGAAATGCATAGACAACGGATACTGGAAGAGAACCTACTACTGCCATTTCCCTAAACCACTAGGATTCTTTATAAATAATTTTCCTGGGGTCCATAGAATAATCATCTTGGTTGAATTTTGATTTAAAGAAATAAAGTTCTTAGGACAATGATTACACTTTAGAGGTTGTAATTATTTTTAATTTCTGGTTCCTCAGCTCCATAGAAGGCTAGAAAATGGAAACAGTGCTGGAAATGGAAGGGTGTGATAATGTCAGGAGAGCTTGATATTAGAGCCAAATTTTGAAACAAAGAAATTGTTTGGGTTACAATATTGGGTCATAGCCCATTGCAAGTATCCAAGACAGAACCTGAAAGGCCGGAGCTAAAGAAGACTGACTGGAGGAAAGCTGTACAATAACTTGCTCCCTCAGAGTTGCTTAGCCTGCTTTTCTATCCAAATCATAAGAATGTACACACAGCCCAGGCTAGACTCTCCCATTTCAATCAATTAAAAAAAGTCTAAAAGACTTACCTAGAGGAAGTGTAATAGAGGCATTTCTTGAATTATTTTTTACCTATTCTCATATAACTGGTATCTTGTGCAATTTGGCAAAAATAAAACCACCCAGGATATTAATATATTAATTTTATTTCAGAATATATACTTTTCATGTTACATGACTCATGTACAGCTCTAATTAAGCTATCATTATGTTTAATAATTAAATAATGTTCCAAATATCAAGCAAAAAATTAATAGTATATTCAATAATTCAGAAATGAGTATATTGATTGTCATTGACTGTGATAAGATGTGTACTTACTATAAAAAATTTTCCTTAGTAATAATTTAAAATCTTTTTTCCTTTTACTTTTATACAACATTAGAATAGCTAATTGCAATCAAATCTGTTTCTCACTAATTTGGTTATAGAATATAATAATCACTGGATCTCAAATGCCTACTTTATTTTTTATTTATTTATTTTTTGATATTTTAATGTAATTACATAATTTACCCTTTACTATTTTTCCATCCACAACCTCCAATCCTAGTACTTGGGCAACAAAGCCGGTTGGTCTCTGTATTTTCAAAGTCAGCCTGGTCTATATAATAAATTATATGCCAGGCAAAGCTGCATAATGAGACTCTATCTCTAAATAAATTAATAAATACAAACATACATAACTTCTAAAAGAGCTAAGAATAATTATGATGAAGGTTCATTTCATAAATAATTGAAAAATAAGGAAATGAATAAGCAATGATAGAATGCACAACCAGAAAAATACACTTGATACAAATATAAAAGGTCTTTAAGTCCTTAATGAATTGAACTGGAACTTTAAAGGCATTATTTTAATTACAATAATGTAGCTACTATAAAGAAACTTAATTTGTATATGTTCAATTATTGATACCTGTGTTCTACCCTTTAAAGTTTAAAATATCCAAGCACAATAAGGGAAAAAAACAATGAAGTATTAAATATTTAAAGAAATATATATTAAGTTAGCATTATGTTATTTTGACTGAAAATGAGTTTAAACTGTTGAGATAATATTATAGATTTTTGATTGACATATACATTGATTGATTTGCAAAACACAGTCATACAAAAGAGATCTTCTTAAATATATTTCCCAAGATAATTTTCCTGTTATTTAACATTGTCAATTACAACAGTTTTATGTGCCTAATATTCCATTGCAACAGCTCTCACAAGCAAGGTGACCTGCAACGTCACTCACAAAGAGCCTCTTATCATCCCACCCTTTCATTTTTTCTTTATATATTCTATAAAGATGTTCAGAAAAAGAAACAAGCATCTGTTACTGCACAATGAGAAACACTTCATTCTTAGTGCAGTAGAGCAACCCGTGGGAGTTTGGGGTTTCAGAAATATGCTTGGACATCCTGAAATAAATGGAGACATCTTCTTTAATAGGTTATTAATTCTCCAGTTATCATGGAAGCGAGAGTCAATGTCATAAAGAATATTATGGCAGAGGTTATTTTCTATAACCCATTCCAGAGTAAATGCTCAGGTAGTGACATTTTACAAATGCCTTTTGGAAATAAAATTAATGAAATATTTTCCCATTTACAGCTCTGAGAAACAGCAGCAATACTCTGCTGTTTAGAATAGTAGCACTTATATTTTCTGAGAAAGGATTTCTTGAGAATAAATATGGTATCTATTCCCAGAGGCCTTTTTACGCAACAGTCTCTAATGATGTATATGTAGTAGCCTGTGCCTGCGTGTTTGTGCTCTAGGTATGTGAATAACATAAATTTCCTTATATGCAGTAACACCCCTCAAAGCATAATAAATTGAATTGAAATATAGTTTTTTTAAAGTTTTTATAATCTATGTGATCTTTCTTTATTTAAATTGTTACTGGTTATTTTATATATTTACATTTCAAATGTTATTCCTCCTTCAGGTTTCTCCTCCACAAACCCCATATTCCATCTCCTGTCCTCCCTGATTCTATAAGGGACCTCTCCAACCCACCCTGACTTCAGCCTCACCACTCTAGCATTCCTCTACAGTGGGGCATGGAGCCTCCTCCATACCAAGAGGTTATGCACGGCTCCTGGTTGAGGGATGCGACTACACACCCTCACAGAAAAATATTAACACAGAATTTCTCTTATATGATCTTTATAAAGCAGGATAGTGTTACCTAAACCTAACCAGAAAATCTAATAGCATACTTAGAATAGGGGATTAGTAACCTAAGCAAATTAATTTTAGCAATTCACTTTGCCAATGTGGAGAAAGTAAAAATGCAGGGAGACATAGTGGCTCCTGTCATTTTTCACATCGCTCAGTGAGAGTTGTCAAATAATTATATATTACTTTGTATTTTCTCTCAACCTCAAATAATAATTCACATCATTAAACTTCAAAAAAGGTAAACATGTTTGGCAAACTAAATGTAAAATTTAAAATGTGTGAGATGGTTATTTTCTACCCAAATGGAATAGAAATTAAGTACTCACTCTAGTTGACATTTTTACATATACTTTTTTATAAATCACCATAAAGCATACGTTTTGAACATATGATTTTTGTAGCAAAAGGCGTTGCTGGAGAAATCATATTATTTTCATTGCAAAGAAGAAAAATAATATTTTAGAAAAACATTTGCCAATTTTACACAGTCATATTAAAATCAAAACGTTTGATTTGTGTTCTGCTGGTCACAGTGTAATTCTGGGCATCCGTACTCTTCATTTGCTGGTCATAGTGTAATTCTGGATGTCCATATTGTTCATTCAGGTTCACACTCTGCGTTTCCATGAGCTGCTCTACGAAGACCTTCATTCCACACAGAATTAATGGTTTCTAAATTTTCAAATAGAAATCTGTAAGGATACATAATCAGCTTTTTGGAAGATTTAACAAAAATCACATGATGTAGATTCATTTTGAGGTCAACCTTCTAATATTTAAAAGTAACCAAATTTTATAAATCCCTCAGAAGGCAATAGTTATCTTATGATTGTATTATTTTTTATATTTAATATAATCAACATGATATTATAAAGTAAATGAAAATAGTAGAATAGTCACTCTGGTGAAGCAAACTATTTCACACAGTTAATCACTATTTTTTTAATTTTAAAGATCATCTACAATCTAAATCTTTACCCAAATATACCGAAATACAGTCTAATTTTATCACAAACACCCACACAATATATGGACTTGCTCACCTTATAGAGGTGCTAATTTTATCATCTGACCTATCCGATAGATTTTGATTTATACGTAAGTGACATATATTTGTGTGTGGCTTATTGTATTTAACACATTTTGAAAAAGTTTCATTCACGTTGCAACAAATATCAGGACTGCACTCTTCCTTAAATGTAAAAAGATTAAGCATCCAGTGAACGTATTATAATTAACATATTTGAATGTCTAGCCTCCTTCCTAACATATTGAATGCTTACTGCATTCTACCATCTTATATCTTTAGAAGCTAATTTATTCACAGATTTACTACATGAAAACTAAAAAGTCAGTTCTTATTAAACTGATTTCTCAATGCTTACTATTATCCATAGATAGGATGGCTTGGGCAACATTTGCAATGTAAATAAAAGATGCATCCCCTGTAATTCTACCATGTCCCTATGGAAGGCTACATATTTAAGAATAGTAAAATAGAACAAATGGTCCTCGAAAAAAAATTAAAGAGAACAAAATTGATGGATAGGCTGTGAGGTGGATGTAGGAAAAATTAGGGTTTGAGGAAAAAAATATGATAAAATTACATTATAGGAAATTAACAAAAAGCTTTTAAAAAAAAATCTCGGGTATTTAAACTTGGCATTGAAATTTTAAGATATTTGAAATTGAGATTGATAGCATCCTTGTGATAATTAAGACATTTACTCCAGTTGATGAATTTTGGAATTATAAAAGTAACACAGAGTTTTGCAGAAGGAAGAATGTGAGAAACACAAAGACCAGAAAGCATAAGGAGAAAAACAAAGACAGATCACACACACACACACACACACACACACACACACACAGCAGCAGCAAGCACATACATGCACACAGTCATACACCATACACATACATACACACACACACACACACACACACACACATATATATATATATGTGGAGAGACAGAGAGAGACAGAGAGAGACAGAGAGAGAGACAGAGACAGAGACAGAGACAGAGAGAGAGAATTTTACCACATGAGATAGTTTTCATATGCAAACAAGATTTAAATTAATACATGCATTAAATCTTGAGGTGTGTTGTGGTCTACAGGAAACCACAGCAGCTGGAAAGCTTGAAAGTACATGGAAAATTGGAATTAATGAGACAAGATACTAAAGGCTTAATAGAGATAATAAATTAATCTGAGATGTCAGTTTTCCCCAATGACATTGACAGGAAGTCTAACTAAAATGGTGGTATGCTTTCAAAGTTTTACTGTTAAAAAAAGTATTTGTAAATATTTTCTCCTATAATTTTTTTTAAAAGCTAAAGAGCATGTAAAGTATGTTAACTTTAATTACACATAATAAAACATGAGACAACCATTCTTTTTTGGGAGAAAAGTGAAATAATATATATCAAATCAAATACTTTTGGGACAAATAAAGATCACATAACTAGGTGAACGAGATGCCAAACTTCAATAAAAATTTCTGGTCTAAATGTGGCTCCTTGAAAAGAAGGTATTTTAGACACATAAACTTCACAGATGCCAGGCTGTATTTATGGAGACTTCAAACTTAATATTGCTAATTTTTGGCTATCTTGAATACAGCAGCAATGTATATGGTTGATCAAGTGTCTCTGTAGTAGGATGAAGTATCCTTTGGCTGCATGCCCAAGAGTGGTTGTTTTTTGTAGGGTTTTACTGCTGTGAACAGTCTAATAAAGGACAATATTTAATTAGGGATGGCTTACAGGTTCAGAGGTTCAGTACAGTATCATCAAGGGTGGAATATTGCAGCATCCAGGCAGGCATGGCACTGGAGGAGCTGAGAGTTCTACATCTTCATCTAAAGGCTGCGGAGAATACTGGCTTCCAGGCAGCTAGGATGAGGTTGTTGTTGTTGTTGTTGCTTGTTTTTTGTTTTTGGTATGTTTTGTTTTTGTTTTTTTTCTTTAATTTTGATTGTTTTATTTCATCTTATTCAGTTGTTCAAACTCTGTGCTTCTTTGTTTATTCAGGGTTACGTTTGTTGTTTGTATAGTACCTGTATATTGTAATTGTAGTGAAACTTCTGTATTCTTTTCTTTTCCTTTTTTTTATTGGATATTTTATTTACTTACATTTCAGATTTCATCCCCTTTCTCCATTTCCCCTTCCTAGAACCCCCATCCCATACCCCCTCCCTCTTTCTTCTTTTATACCATTTTAATTACATAGGGACTAGCAATACAATAGATGCAAATAATCAAAGAACAAACAAGACAATAAGCACAAACAATCAAAGAACAAGCACACAGCAATAAACAAAACTCTGAGGATGAGGGTTTTAAAGGCCACATCCACAGTAGCACACCTACTCCAACAAGGCCATATGTCCTAATCCTTTCCAATAGTGTCTCTCCCTATGAGTACATGGGAGCCAATTTCATTGAGATCATCACACTAGTTTATCACAAAACAAATTTAAAGTACCAACAAGATATTGGTAGAAAAGTCAGCAGGGTCACACCTTCTAATACTGCCACTCCCTGGGCAGAGCATAGACATGCTGTCACAGTGGAATAGCTGGGATCATTAAATATACCAATTCTCAGTTTCCTGAGGAGCTGCCATACTGATTTCCATGATAGCTGTACAAATTCATGCTCCCATCAGCCATGACTAATGCTCTCCAGATTAAATATTTATTAAGAAGTAAGAATTTTGGGCTGGTGCACGAGTAGTGGGTAAAGGCAATTTCTGCTCAGACTAAGTTGAGTTCAATCCTTGTAATACCCATGGTAGAAGAAGAGAACTGAATTCCACAAGCTCCACTCTAATTTCCATACACATGCCAAAGCACACATGTGTGTAGATGCATCTGTGCACCTAAATGTATACTAAATAAATAAATTAAAATGAAATGAAATTAGGAGGATAGAAGGACCCTCCAGAATAGAGACCTGGGAGGTGAGAGAATCTCAGGACTCAAAGATACATTAGGTGAAATGCCCGACAGTAGGGAGCGGGAACTTATAGAGCCCACCTCCAATAGAAAGATGGGCATCATGTGAGGTTGCCATTCCACAGTCAAAACTATGACTCATAATTTTTCCTGTCTGAAAGAACTGCAGGGATAGAAATGGAGAGAAGCCTGAGGAGAAGAAGGTCCAGTAACAGGCCCAAAGTGGGATCCAGCTCTAGGGGAGGTCCCAAGGCTGACACTATTACTGAGGCTATGGAGGACTCTCAAACAGGGAACTTTCATGACCACACTCTGGAGGACCCAACAAGCAGCTGAAAGAGTCAGATACAGATATCTGCACCTAACCAATAGACAGAAGTTTCTGACACCTGTGGTTGAATTACGGAAAAGCTGGAAGAAGCTGAGGAGAAGGCCAACTCTGTAGGAGGACCAACAGTCTCAACTAACCTGGACCCCTCAAGATCTCTCAAAGACTGGACCATCAACCAGGCAGCATGAACCAGCTGATATGAGTCCCTCAACACATATACAGCAGAGGACTGCCCGGTCTTGGTTCAGTCAGAGAAGATGCACCTAAACCTCGAGACACTGGAGGCCCCAGAGAGTTTAGAGGTCTGGTGCAGTGGGTGGTGAGTGGTGGGTGGTGGGGACATCTTCGAGGAGACAGGGAAGTGGGGAGGAGGTATGGGATGTGGAACAGTCGGAGGGTGGACCTGGAAGGGAATAAAATCTGGAGTGTAAATAAATAAATAAAACGTTAAAAAAATTAAAAGAAACAAAAATAAAGAGCATCCACCCAAGTACTATTATATAATAATGTTTATTATGTGACACACACACACACACACACACACATATATATATATATATGATGTTTTATTTAGGGGTGTATATAATAACAATTGATGAAATAGAGGACATGAATTTCAGGGTAGCAGGGAGGCATCTATGAAGGGTTTGGAGGGAGGAAAGAGAATGAAAAAGTTTATAATTAAAATGCAATATCTTATTTTGCATCCCCTTCTGAGTGGTTTCCCACATCATTCATTAGACACTCCTTATTAGTTAGTTTCTTTGAGTCTGTGGATTGTAGCATCATTACCCTGTATGTTTTGCCTAACATCCACTTATAAATGAGTACATATCATGCATGTCCTTTTGGGTCTAGGTTACCTCACTCAAGATGATATTTTGTAGTTCCACCCTGCAAATTTCATGATGTCCTTAGTAGCTGAATAGTAGTCCGTTCTGTAGATGTACCACAGTTTTTTTATCCATTCTTCAGTAGAGGGACATCTAGGTTGTTTCTTGTTTCTGCCGACTATGAATAAAGCTGTTATGACTATAGTTAAGCTAATGTCCTTGTGGTATAGTTGGACGCCATTTGGGCATATGTCCAGGATGGATATCTCTGGGTCTTGGGGTAGAACTATCCCAAATTTCCTGACAAACTGCAAAATTGATTTCCCAAGTGGTTCCACAAGTTTACAGACTCACCATCAAGGGAAAAGTGTTCTTCTTGCTTCTATCTTTGCCAGAATGTGCTGTCAATTGAGTTTTTGATCTTAGTCATTTTTGAGGATGTGAAATAGAATCTCATAGTCATCTTGATTAGTATTTCCATGATGCTAAGGATACTGGACATTCTTTAGGTGCTTCCTGTCCATTACAGATTCCATTTATGAGAATTTTCTGTTTATCTCTGTATCCCATTTTTAAATTTGATTATTTGGGTATTTTGGTGTCTAATTTCTGGAGTTACTTATATATTGTGGACTTTAGTTCTCTGTTGGATATAGGAAAGGTAAAGACCCTTTTTGCACCCTGTAGGCTGCTGTTTTGTCCTATTGATGATGTTCTTAGCCTTACATAAAGCATTTAACTTTCATGAAGTTCCATTTATTAATTTTTTATCTTTAAGCTTATCTTTATGCCTGAGTTATTGGTATTCTGTTCAGAAATTTGTTTTCTATGTTAATGAGTTCAAGGCAGTACCACACTTTCTTTTTATTAGATTTAGTGTGCCTGGCTTTATGTTGAGGTCTATGACCCACTTGGACTAGAGTTTTGTGCATAAATATATGTCTATTTGGATACTTCTGCATACATGCATTTAGTTAGACTAGCACAATTTACTTAACATTTTTCCTCTTTGTATGGTTTTTGGCTTCTTTGTCAAAAATCAAGTATCTGTAGGTGTACGGGTGTTCCTTCCATAACTGCATTGCCTGGTTGGACCTCTGTGGGAGAAGATGGACTTAGGCCTACCTACTACTATTGAATGTCCCAGTGCAGATTGGTACATAAGGGAAGCTTCCCCTTCTCTGAGGAGAAGCGGAGAGGTTAAAGGGAGGAAGGATTTGTAAGGGTGGGACTGGAATGAGAGGAGAGTTGGGGGTGGTGCATGATCAGGATGTAAAGTGAATAAATAAATAAATCAAGAAAGAGCCAAATAAATAAATTGTAATCTCAAAAGTAAACAAAAAGAAAAATGTTCAGCTATGTATGTTGATCATTGATTTTTTTAGGGGTAATCCGAATTGATAAGATGTACAGTTTCAGAGGAAATTAGTTGCTGTTTATATGACATCAGTACTATGATTACTTCAAAATAATATAAGTTATTACCTAAAAACAAAGTAATGAATTATGATTGTCCCAATTGATAAGGTAGTGATATTGAATAAAGTAACACCTCTAGCTGGGGACCAACTCTCTAAATACCTGAGCATGTGAGGTTTACATCTAATTCAGTCAACATACTACATAAATTGAAATGACAATATAAAATAATTTCAATGTAATGCTTTCATAGTTTTGGAAGTAACTTTCCTAATCTGAATTAAAATTAGTTCACTGCTAAGAGTTCAGCTGGAATAAATAAATCATCCTAAATATAGTAAAATTTGATGTTTATGAATAATAATGCAAGCATGAACTATCACTACAGTGGTTTCAAATCAACACCAACTATAAACAAATCTTAAGATATGAACTGACATTTTATTAGTTCATGGGATATAGAAATGTGATATGTGTTGAGATGTAGTATACAGTTTTCTGGAATAAGTGATAATTATATAATCATTCAGTGATTAAGTTAATCAAATTAAGTTTTTTTCAATCACAATAAAGAGGAATCAAATGGTTTCTGAAGATGCATAGCCAACACATTACAGTTTGAATGATATTCCATGCCACTACCTGTTTTATACTCATATTTTATTTCATGTAAAATAAGCTTACACTACAATTGTGTATTTATATAATTAATCAGTTTAATGACATTCATGGTGTTTGATTAACAAAGTAGAAGGGGACCACTAGGCATATTCTGGGAATTTTATATACAAGGGAAATCATTTGTAAATTCTGTGGCTTTTAAAGAGCTATTGAAATTTATTAATAAAAATTATATCTTCCTTTTAATTACAAATTTACATAATTCTGAGTTTCAAGCATTTGATGTGCTCATTTTATAATATAATATGAAGTTAAAACCATAATCATCCTAGAGAACAAAAATAAAGTATACTTTTCTGCATGTATGTCTCTAACTGGTATGTTCATCCGCAAATATATATACAAATAGTTATATATCTAATTCAGATTATATATGTGATATTTGTAGATATATTTCCTTGTACATATACACATATGTGAAAAAAGAGAAAATCAAAGGTATTGGCTATTGAAACTAAAATGGCTTGAAGTGCCTGAAGTCTAATGTGAAAGAAATAAAAATTAAACTCTTGGAAACCAAAACTCAGTTCTGAAGGCAATTTTTTAGAGAATCAAGTTGAGTTAAAGGTAAATATGAAGTCTGAAGAATTCTAATTTAGAACTAAAGAGATGGATAGATATATAGGCTGACATTTGGTTTGCGTGTTTCTCCCTTCTTGGGAAGTTAAAATGTTTTATTCTAAACATTTAATTTATTTGGTTAGGCCCTCCACATTGCAGGCTCATTTACTTAGCCTAAAGACATAAGTAAAATCATGTAACATAAAAGAGAATGAGAAAAAAAACAAGAAAACTAATAATATGCATAAGCACACACACACACACACCACACACACACAAATTTACACAGTCCTATACATAATAAAGACAAATTGGGGGAATACACATGATAATAATAATATAAATCTTTCTATAACTGATTAAAGTGTCATAGCTTATACTTATAACTAATTTATACAACAGATTCACAATTATATTTTATAGCATATTTTTAATACTTAAAATGATTTTGCAGCAAACTTTATTAACTGTCTACAGAAAACCTTTCCTTACTATATCTAGGTTTAAATAAAATCTTGACAATTGTTCTCTGGGGGTGCAAAGGTGAATATGAGGAAATAAAAGAGCATTGATAACAGAACTGCTTATGATAGACATGTCATAGAGTGGTTACAACTGTGCTGTACAGTTTAAACTTTCTATGCATTACCCATTTACTTATTTCATTTCTCAACAATAGAATGCAGCAGGATATTTTTAGTTTAAACTAGAAATGTCTTCTGCACATTTATCTTCATGGTGCAAACCTGAATAATGTTCAGAAATTTTGCAGCTCCAGTCCTAATGGAATTTCTTAAGTCTTTAAAATATAGTAGCTACAGATATAGTGTTGTTAGACATGATATAATAACTTCCTGTGTGTATTCATTTTATCTGATGGAAGCAACACTATTTTATAAGTTGCCTTAAGCAGGGATTTTTCAGATGAATCACTAAAACTCATTCTTGAACAACAGGAAAACCCTGTAAATTTCCTACGGGAGTTTAGATATCAAGTAAGCAGAGAGGTATTGTTAAAGCATCTAAAAGGTGAAATTTTATCGCATTTAAAGAAGACTGATATTTTATACATTTTGATATTAATATATATGGTTGGTTATAGGTCAGAATCTTTATGATCCTCATGGATCATCTGTAGATTCATTCTACAAGGGCAAATGGAATAGCGATGTTCAGTGTGTGTGAGTTGTGGGGGTTAGAAGCACTTTGAGTAAGTACAGTGAATGACCACACTGGGACCAGCTATCAGGAGACAGATCAATTTTACTTAGGCTAATTCAAGGCTTATAAAGTTTTGGGGGACTGAAGGTAGAAACATCTAGAATGGGGAAAGGTCATTGGCTGGGGGCTGGGGTACCTGGAATGCCTCATTAGCATGGGAAATCATTTCAGGAATCTTGAGTGCTGGCTGAACAAGTTTTATCATGAGAAAGGAAACTGATCCTTTAAGTTAATTGAGGCTATGTGACATTCCTTAGGTAAAGGTATATGTGTAGGCTTAGAATTCTCCAGAAAATATCAGAGAAGGAGAAACCATTTTAATGAAGGAAGTTCCCCATCACCCACCAAGCCCCTATTCAGTCAGTGGTAGACTGTGACTTTAATTAGCATAGTTTTCCCAAATATGGTAATAAGTACCCCTTTTAAAATATAATTATAAGTCAATACCCATACTACAAGGACATAAGTTATGTAAACAGTGTATTTATACCTTTAACCATGATTTTCTTCTAGTGTGTTGTGTGGCTCAATTTGTTGTGTGCAATGTGTTGATATGTGTCTATTCTTCCCAGTATGGATACTCATATCATCAATATTTAACCTGTCAAACCATGAAGTTTATTGGGGTTAATTACAGAGATAAGAATGAGGAGTTACTTGTAGAAGCAGAAATGAATCAAAGGCAGCTATATCACCAATCCCAATCCCA
Organism: Grammomys surdaster; assembly: GCF_004785775.1. NCBI lineage: Eukaryota > Metazoa > Chordata > Mammalia > Rodentia > Muridae > Grammomys > Grammomys surdaster. The sequence continues at coordinate 6,747,174 of NW_021604577.1, forward strand.
GCATGTTTAACTGCTCATGAAATTTGGGAAACCCCAAGAATTCTGCAAAGCCTCTAGGCAGCTGAACATGGTTGGAATGTCCTTTCTAAGTGACTCAGTTTGTCTAAGGCTCCTCAAGGTAGCTCTGCTAGTTTCTGTTACTTCCAGACAGCTAGTCTGGTCTCTGAGTCTACTTTGCAGCTTGGCTCTGTGTCTTTGTGAGAGATCTCAGCTTTTATTCCTTCTCTTATTTTTTATTGAATATTTTCTTTATTTACATTTCAAATGTTATCCCCTTTCCCAGTTTCTCCCTAGAACTCCCCTATTTCATCCCCCTCCCTCTGCTTCTATGAGGGTGTTTTCCCACCCATCCACCCACTCCCACCTCCCCGACATCTCATCAAGTTTTCACAGGACCAAGGGCCTTTCCTCCCATTGATGCCATACAAGGCCATCCTCTGCTACATATGTGGCTGGAGCCATAGGTCCCTCCATGTGTACTCCTTTGTTGGTGTATTAGTCCCTGGGAGCCCTGGGGGTGTCTGGTTGGTTGATATTATTGTTCTTCCTATGGAGTTGCAAACCCCTTCAGGCCCTTCAGTCCTTTCTCTAACTCCTCCATCAGGCACCCTGTGCTCAGTCCAGTGGTTGGCTGTGAGCATCTGCCTCTGTATTTGTCAGACTCTGGCAGAGCATATCAGGAGACAGCTATATCAGGCTCCTGTCAGTATGCACTTCTTGGCATCCACAATAGTGTGTGTCTTAGTCTGGTAGCAAGGGGCCTAATGAATCTAGTCTGTTTCATGGACTTCCTGAAGCTACATTGAGTTATTTATCTTCTGATTTAAGGAGCGTCTTATGAGATTGGGAATTTCAAACTCAGAAAGTTTTACCCAAATGCTAAAAACATCTCATTACATTTAGCAAATCACTCTGCTTGCTATTCATAATTCTGGGTAAGTAGAATTTCCTAAAGAGAAATGCAAATTTATTTAATATTTTATTTTCAAATATAATTACATCTTTATTTTTCCAACCATTCAATGTAACCACTACTAGGCTTCTCTCTCTTTCTCTTTCTCATAGTGATGTAAATATAGGTCAGATCAAACTGTACAAATGTAGATAGATGCAGGTATATTAGGTACCTCTCCTGGGTAAGTTCATTAGTCCCGGAGAATGGGGCTGAGGAAGTCATACACCCAGGCTAAGGCAGGGAGATTTTATAGGTGAGGGATAAAGATGTATCAGCCAGGATCTGGGACTTTGCCCAAGTGTAATCAAAACCTAAGCCCCTGAGGTGACTGGCCATGTTAGAATGGCAGCTTGCATAAGCTGCCAGAAATGGAGAACTAGACTTTTGGCAGCATTGTTTAGTTCAGAGTTTTCCCAGAGCCTTAAGCAGGGTAGGGGGAAGATATGCAGACAGGGTTACCCGCTTTGTACAGGGGCAAGCAAAGGTTCCAACTGAAAAATCACTATCTATCTTTTTCATATCTGTGAATTAATTACATCGTGAAAAATGTAAGAATGTTGATGATTTATTTAATCTAGAAGTAATATTTGTATCTATGGATACCTGTCAGATATTTTTAATAATTGATAAATTTATCAATTTATAAATTAACAAATGCTTCAAGGATATATATATATATATATATATATATATATATATATATATATATATATCCTCTCTTTTTTAATTCATTGAATGGAAAACTAGTTGTTTGTTTGTGTTGCAACACACCTGACAATAGTTCTCTCTAAAAATATTCTTGGTTCTGACCAAAAATAGGTAGGGAGTTTCTAATTCAGAGAAGTAAAAGTAACTTTTATTTTCCTGCTGAATTTCTAACACAACAGATGTTGCATTAGCTTACACAATGGATGATTAAACATTAAAAACTATAGAGATGTATTTCAACAGTAGTATCCAAACTATTGATTAAATTATGACAGTTGTGAATAAATAGAAAAACTTACTTTTTATACAACAATAGAAGTTCAGAAAAGCAACAATTACTACTAATAACAAAAGAGTAAATAATTCTATAATGCTGAATGATTGTTATAATGAAACTATATAATTCAACTGTGGAAAATAATATACCTATATGCATGATTTAATATAAGAACTGTAAAATTTTCTGGGAATAATAAATAAATTCTGCAATGAATCAGCATACAGAATCAACTTGCCCAAATCAAATAGCTTTTTCAATACACCACCAATAAATATATAAACAAAGATACCATGGGTAAATTCTCATTGACAATGCTCTTAGAGATAATAAAATATTTAAGAATAAACCTAAGGAAAAAAGAGAAGGACTTCTACAATAAAAACTTCAAACTTTTTCAAAAACAGTTAAAGACATTAAAAATGTAAAGATATTCCATGTTCATAGATAGATATAGTTAATATTATAAAGAATGACCATTCTACCAAAGGTAATTTATAGAGTTAATGCAATCCCAATTAAAATTTCCATCTCATTATTCACAAAACTAGAAAATAACTATCATAAAATTTATAGGGAGACATAAAACAACCCAGAGAGCCAGAAATACTCCTGAGTAAAAAGAACAATAGAAGATGGATTATTGTTCTGTATCATAAGCTATTTTTCATATCTATACTAAGACAAACAACATAGCAAAGATGCAGAACATTTATGAAGATCAACAATACCCAATTAAAAACCCAGGCTTGAGTAGACGTAACTTCTGCTATTCAATATTTGACAAAGATTGTAAAAGTATTAGCTAATTAAAAGAATGTATCATTAACAAATAGTGCTGGAAAAACTGGCTCTCCACATACAGAAAAAAGAAATTATATTTACATATATTACCTTATATGAAAGCTGACTATAAAGAGATCAAAGATATAAACCTGAAATGCTGAAACTAGTAGAACTAGAAGTATAGCACAGTGTACGATATAGGTCTATGAAAGGACTTCCTGGATAAGACTCTATTTAACCAAGAAACAAGGCCAACAATTGACAAGTAGGACTTCAGCAAACTAATAAGGAATAGTCAAACATAATTAAGAAGGAACCAATAAATGTGCAAAAGTACATACAAAATGTTTACTTAGATAAATGTAATTAACAAAGTTTAAATGACAGAATGTCTTTTAGGTTTTGATTGCTCAAAAATTTGTGTTAATTATTGAATGAAATTATATATATATATATATTTCTTAATTTTTGTATATAAAAAAGTAAAGATAATTAAAATTATACATATTTATATATGTGCCAGTGCATTCTTATTTACTGGATCATTTGTTTTCGGTTACTCAGTGTTGATTTTGTGGGGAGGCTTGAGTGTTTTGTCTGAAAATTACTTTTATTTGACTGATATTATTGTCATCTTGGCGACTTACTGCTGAATAAGCCTACACTTTCTAGTTCTTTCTGAAATCTGGCTGACTGGTTTAACTCAGTTATTCCTTTAGGAATGATACAGGATACTTGATACCAGATCAGAGAATGAAAAGATAACAGAAGATTAAAACAGATCACCAGAGTTAATTTGTGTCCAAGTAGAGTAGAAGTTGTTCAGTCAGAAACCAAGCAAAGCTAATTTTAATAAGTTTTATCAGTCAGATTTGGGAGGATTTTTCGCCAGAACAACTGTGTTGAATCAACTAGCCAGAGCGAAGGCATAGGAATGAAAACATAGGAGAATGTTAGCTAAATGTGTGACGTACACAGGAAATACCATGAGAAACTAAACTCTGTGTCTGACAAGAAGTAGAGAGACCATTTGAAGTAGACTTTTACCACCTGTACACTGCTTATACAGAGAAGAGTCTGCATTAGTTTCTAAAGAAGTTAAAAAGGTCATGGTCCTCCTAAGAGAAAGCAAGGCCAAAAATATAGAGAAGAAAGTGTTCAGTAAAGACTAAGACCATAACTGATTCTTTCAAGTTACAATAAGAAGAGCAAGGAGTTTTAGACGTTGAGATAAAAATATGCCAATCTTTGAAAGTAAGCAGTTTTACTAGGACACTTTGACAGATACAGGCTGCCGGTAAAGACAGAAAGTACCAGAGAATGAAAAGCAGCCAGAATATTAGAACTGACTGCCATGGTTAGTTTGAGGCCAAGCAGAGTAACTCACACACTCAGAAGCCAAGAGAAGTCAGTTTGAGTCAGTCAGCTTGGAGAGGAGTTTGACTCAGAACAACTGAGATGAAAAAGCCAGCCAGAGTTCAGAAATGACCAGAAATGGTGAGTTTACTCAATTGTAAGCTTCTTAGACTATTACATCAGGAAAATAAAAATTATTTTTACGTTTTTATGTATTGTGGATATTAGTTCTCTCTTAGATGTATAGATTGCAGTGATTCTCTCCCATACACAGGGCTTGCTCTTCACCTATTTTATTGTGTGGCTTTCTCCTCATCTATTTTATTGTGTATTTGTCTGTGCAGATGCTTTTAGTGACTTCCTGAGGATTTTCATTATTTTTTCCCTAAGCCTCAAAGGTCCTCTTACAGTGTGGAATCCTTCATCATCTTTTATAGCATCCCACATTGTTAATTAGTTTTCCTACAGGACAGAATATTTTATCTCTGAGGAAATAGCTACACTGTATCATAGTAACTGAAACTTCAGTACATCTCTTCTCTATTTTAGTTTTGCATATCCCTTTAATAATAAAACATATATATATATATATATATATATATATATATATATTTCATTTCTTTTTTCCTTACAGAAACAATTGGTGTTAATTTGGACACACAGAATTTATTTTGAAAACTGAACTATCTCCTATAATGATTAAAAAGCAAGATATTACCTAAATATGACTTGTACTCTTACATATTAAGGATAATAAAGTTAACTAATCCAGATACCTTGTGGCCTGAGGCCTAAGTGTTGCGTGGTGCTGCAGAGATGAGCTCTGAGCTATTGTAATGTGGACAATAAGTAATCTTTGACCTGACTCTCAAGCTGTGTTATGGACAATGTCAGGAAATAGTTCAGAGTCACTGCTGCATTTGAAAGCAATAATTTTAAGTTCTAAATCATTCACATAATTTATTATCTTAGTTTAACAACATATAGTCACATGGAAGGCAATGATTTATTTACCTCTATATGTATGTTCCCAGTAGATTAAAAATTTAAATATGTATTCAACATAAATGTACATTACATATGTTTAATTAAATATTTCACAGGTGTTCACGAACTTTTATAATGTTTCGCAAGGATTAATAGAATTTCACACTTCAGAAAATGGGCCATTGGAAGTCAAACCTTGTCACACAATCTGGTGATTTGTAAGGAAAATACATTTTCATGTTACAAACTACCATCTTAATGGCATGTTTTACTAATAACAACTTGGTGAGTAGAATCTGTGATTCTGATTAGGGATGAGGTGTGGCTGGTAAGGTATATAAACATATCCATTCTGGGCACTGTGGCATATATTTTCAATCTCAGTAGTTATGAATTGGAGGGATGAAGACCTAAATTTCAGTGTCACTCCATGGTACATTGTATGGCTCTGCCTTAAAACAAACTAAAAGAACAAAAGTCCCATAAGCCAAACCATTTATGAAGCCTCAGCATTAATTCTCAAGTTGTATTTCCCAGTAAAATAATTAATAGTAAAGATCTCAAACAGACACTTCATAAAGTGGGTGATATTATTAAATCATGATTTATTCTTAAATCATTTAAAAATTGAGAAGATGTGACAGAAACACTGTCTTTATGACATCATTCCAGGAGTTCCCTGTGTGTCCTTCCCGACGTGTAGTACTCAGTTCTTAGTTATCATTATTAACTGTGATAGAGAGGTGGCTCAACTGTTAAGAGCATTGGCTGTTCTTCCAGCAGCCAAGGTCGAATTCAGAGCATCCACAGGGCAACTACCATTTAGAACTCCAGTTCCAGCAGATAAAATGTCCTTTCTAGGGCCCTGCAGGCACTTCATATAAATAATGGGCAGACATACAATCACACAAAAAACCAAAGCACATACAGTAAAAATAAATTCATAAATTCTTTAAAAAGTAGAATTTGTAGACATGTCCCTGTAATCCTGTTGGGAATTTCGAGAGCCTACCAGTACAATGCAGCTTTATTGTTGTTGTCATTCAGGCAGTAATGGCTGCTTATTCTTCATCATAGTAGACTAATATCACCCACTCTATGAAGTCTCTGTTTGAGATCTTTTCTATTAATTATTTTACTGGGAAATAAAACTTGAGAGTTAATGCTGAGGACAATTTCTTTACTGAAAGATTAAGAAAATGTCATTTCTTCTTTATCTCTAGTCTGTATTATGTGATCTTTCCTTGGTTATAGAATTGTACATATTTTGAATTTATAATAATATTCTAAAACTATATCCATATATTCATTCCAAATAGTCTCTATTATAAGTGTCAAACAGTGGCTCTCCCATGGTCTGAGAACAGGACTTGGAGGTTTCAGATTTGGCAGAAAAGGGGATTATTCACTTGTATCGTCTCTTTTTTATATATTTTATTTCTGTTTCAGAAGACTTCAATTTTCTTTTTTAAAAATCTTCCTTTGGTTCCTTGTTGGGAGCCGACTCCTAGCCAAAAGTGGCTATCATCTTTGCAGCCATCTCGAGCCATATACCCTGATAAGAGACTTGTTTTCAACAGCCTGCAATAGCTGAGCACACTCTGATAAACATCTTGTTTTTCTCACATATCTTGTTTTGTTGTTTAGTGCTGCCAGCTGCTAGGCACACATGGTCTCCACACTGCTAGGCACACGTGGTCTCCTCACTGCTAGCTAGGTGCATGTGATATTCATGCTGCAAGGCACATGATGTAGTGCCTTCAGCTGTGCTTGTCCAGGAGGGTAAGGCACATGGTAAAGGGTATAAATACCCAGGATTTCCTTCCAGTAAAGGAGACTTGATCAGACTCTGTCTTGTCTCCATTCTTCGCATCTCTTGCCCCTCCATCCCCACTTTCTCTCTTGCTAGAGCCTGACCCATGGACCAGAGCAGCAGCTTGGCCAGGTCAAAGTGGCCCCCAAATGTGGGGCAGAATGGAAAGTTACAGTTCTTTATGTTATTTTCAGCATGTTTTTTTTGTGAATATTACATGGTGAGGAACTCACATAGCCATGATCACAAATGACTGTAAAATATGACTTTCTAACTGAAGTATTTAATTTCTACTGTGCAAAATTTACAGCATTTAATGTTGGTTGAAATCACTTACTGTTATAATTGCAATAGTATGTTAAGGTATAGACTCAACTTAGGCACCAGCTATAATCAGATATCAAATGTTGATCAATCATGATCAAAATGTTATTCTGTCTCAATTCCAGGATACTATTTTTTGAATTCTTATAACGGCATTTAGACAAAACCCAATTTAAGTACTCTCTCCTATAAACTCCAAGTAGTTTAAAGTTTGTATAGTTAAATGTAGTTTAGGTCTGCCTTAGTCCTTGAAAAAAAAATATATATATATAAAGGATTAGTCTCAGACTTCTATTGGTACTTAACCAAAATCATAGCATCATAGCCACCTTGCTCTAAACTCATCAGAGCTTTTTAACACCAGCTTGAATTCCCTAGACAGCTGCTCCCTGGGATTCCTCAGCATATCTTAGGTCAATTACTGGGGTCTTGGTTGGTTGGGTTTTTCTAGCTTTTGAAGGAACTCTCTGAGTTTCGGGAGTAATTTCCCAAACCAAATCAATTAAAATGTTTTCTATTTCCATGTTAGATGTTATGATAAAAGATCAATTTTAATTAGAAGTGTTTTCTCTCCTCTAGCCTGTGCCATTTGGCAATGTACCTCCTACTGAATTAAGGGCAGTTAGTTGTCGGACTGCATAATGGTATCCTGGGTCATGGTTGAGCAGGTACTTAGAACCCCGTGATTCTCCGTGGAATTCTGCGTGAGAACCGGCAGGAGTTCGGTCCCTCCCATCATCTAGGATCCTGAAAACAGTCACATTTCCATAGAGTCACATAGGCCAGGCTATAGGCCTCAGGCCCTAGAGATTTGCATACTAATGAAGGCCAGAGGGCAGAGCAAATTAAACATTCCTCCCCCCAGATCCTCCCCCAATCCTCCCCCTTTCTCCCTCCCTATATAACTCGGTACTGCCCTGAGTTTTTGGGGGGTACGCCTAGATCCGTCATGACAATAAATCTTTTTGGAACCAAGGACTTCCTCGTGTTACTGGGGCCTGCCGCCGCCAAGGCCCTCAGGCCTCTGGAACCATAAGAATCCTCCTCCCTGATGTGGCGCAAGCTTGTGCCGCTGTGGCGGCCTTTTTGACAGTTAGTGCTTTGCTTGGTCTAATAGGGCATTAGCAATATGATGTAAGGTGACATTAATTATGTGTTTCACCTTTGGGTATGTTCTCCTGTTTGCTTTGGAGATCTATTAATTAAGTGGAGAACTTGAAGCTTAGCAGTCTTAGAGAGTGAATGTGGATGTGACCAGGTCACTGCTACGATGCTAACTGATATTGGAATAACCTGGATCATCCATTTGGATAGATTCAATTACAAACAATGGTTGATGTGGAACCAACTAACTGAGACACAGATTGGTGACTCATAATCTGGTTTTATGTTTAAATACAATAATAGGTCTAGTTTAGTTTCCTTCATGGGAAACCTAACTGATAATAGGCCTGGTGGTGTCAACTATAAAATGGATCATTTAACACAAAATCTCATGACTAATGGATTTTCTTCTACTGATGTAGAACATAACTCAACAGACTAGGAGTGATGTGTCTTTAATGCATAATGAGGCAAACATGCATAGAAGAAAAAAACAACACTCTTCCAGGGCTCAGTCTTTCTGACAGCAATAGACCTTATAGGATAAAAACATACAATATGCACACCTTAATGAAGATGCTACCAAGAAGAAATCTGTTCTTAATTATAGCACATATTTTATATGTAGTTTTAATGATAGTAGATTTTGTATATTTTGTGAAAATAATTTATTGCATGTTTATTTCAGGATAGAAAACATTCAATCGATTTTGAATATTCGTAGAATTTGTGAGCATCACACCATATTTATTTTGGTCCTAATCATAGAATACTGAAATATATAATTTTTATTTACAACTGCAAAATAATATGGCTTATAGATTAACATTTTCAAAAATTAATATATGACAGAAAGGTAAACCAGACATGTATAAATAAGAAAAGACTTACCTAAAAGAATTTAGTGAAGGTGTGGGAAGTTGCTTGTCCTTTGCTGACATGTTGCTCTTGCCACATATTTTAATTATTTGTTAATTTCACCAAGATAAAGAGATAGAAAGGTAATTTTAGCTCTTGATATAGTAATTTCACAGTCTTTAAAAAGTTCTTATGCTGTATATTTCTGGGTTATTTAGACAAATTCTATACCATTTGATAACTTTAATACTATATGACTGGACCACTTGACTCGTAAAATATAGTCCAACTTCTTTATTGTTCTTGATAATGAATGATTTATATCAGGATTTTCTCTCTTACTGTATCAGAATAACATATAAATGCATATTCCAAGTGCTTTTATGTGTTTTAGGATATCCTATGGAATTTCCTCAAATTTTGAGTTCTCTATATGAAAGTACTTGAGGCTATGTGACAAGCTTCTGTTTCCTCTCAGGATAAAGTAGTCTGTGATCGAGTCGTGGGTTGAGGCTATAGTTTTTGTGACCATTGTGGCCTCTGCTCCATATTGGGATTCATTGCAGGAGATGATGCCTGAGATATTGTGATAGGGAGGGTAGGGCGATTTAGGGTAGGTTGGGCGGGCACTAAATGGAGCAGGTGCTGGGGCAGTTGGGCTGCCTGCCGTTTTGTTTTCAAGCTTGTCCTCTGGCCCAGCAGGTTGGCACCTCTAGAGTTGCAGGCTATGATAAATTGATGAGGAAGGGATCATTGATTGGTGGTGAGGTGGGAAGGTACTTAGAAAATGGGGGTGGTCTCTTGTTAAGCTGCCTGCTTGGAAATGGTGGGACAGGGGGTTTCTGCTGGAGTTGTGGGCTGGTATCTATCTTCAGGAATATTAAAGGCTGATTATCCACTCTCCGATTTTTCTGTTCATGAAAAGCTTTAGTTGCTGCAGTAATGTTCAGTTTCTCTTCATTTTCTCTATTTCTTCCTGTTCTGCTCACCTTTCTGAAGGCATGCTTCTCAGGTAATACTGAAGAGTCTAAGCAATTTTGCAAGGTACACTTATAGCTCTTCCTACTCATTATCATACAAAGTATGCTCTCATTATGAATTATCAGTTTCCTATCAGATGTACCAATTTTTATTTTGTTTGTTTTATATATATTTATTAAATCCGTGGGAAATCCTTCCAGACAAACTATTTCTCATCAGATAATACAGATTCTCTGCTTAGAAGTAGGTACAGTTCACATATTTCCAGTTAGATCCTACAAAAGGGCTCTTTGTTCATTTTATTCTATGTACCCTGGTATTATATAACAACAGTGTATAGAGTTATTTACTATTTTTCTAAGAAGTTAAAACGTTTTGACTTTATTCAGTAGATCATTGACTACTTTTGAAAAAAGATACATTTTTCAAAACTGTAATGATTACTCTCTTTTCAATATAATTTTGTTATCTAAGAGTTGAAAATATATACATTAAATTATTTCTTTTTACTTTTGCATATCTTTCATGTTTCCTATATAATCAATTTGTGTGATATATGTAAGAATTTATTCACTTTAATTTTTCTAATACTTTAATATTTCAGCCTTAACATTGTCACTCATAAATTAACAATTTGCAAAATTGTCATATAATTTGTTCAAGTCACAGTGAATGTTAGTCAACTTGTCAACTCTTCCCAGTAAAAGTCACATCTATGAGTGGTTTTTGCCTAATTTGAATTAAGAAGATCCATTATTGTTTGCAGTAGAAAGACACACCTTTAATCCAGACCTTAAAAACTGGGAAAACCCACCTATAATCTGGGTCACACCTTCTTTTAGAAGTATATATCAAAATATAGAAGAAGAAAGCTTTTGTTCTTTGCCTACTTGCTATTGCTTTGATAACTGGGATATTTCTTTATTGGTGTTAGAGTCTACTTTTGTGATTTCTGAATATATAAAATAAAGAGACTAAGATACCTAGCTTCCTGGAACATGCAACTACTAAATTCCAAGTTTTTCCATTCATGATAATCAGTTGGAGTCACTGGACCATAGCTAGTAAGTCAATCTAATAAATCTCTTCATACGTATGGAAAGATGCTTTCTATAAACATTATTATTCTAGAGAACCCTGAATAATACAGGTACCTTGCTTAATATGCATTTATATGATTATATTTTTCTTTTTATCCTTGTCCATTTCATACTCAGATAGCAGAAGTAAAGACTAAATCTATACTAGTATGTAAAATGTGATTACATTTCACTTCATAGATTAGATTAATACGTATATGACTTTAGTTTGTTTAGTTTTCCATTTCAAGGTTTTTTTTCATCTGTTTATGAAAGATGATATGGAAAGAAAGGTAATTCTTAACCTTACCTAGGAGTGACCCATGCTGGCTAATATTTGAAAAATATTAACTGCATAACCAACGTGAGTCCTTTTTCTGTTGTTTATTACCATATACTGTTTTGAAGGGGGAAAATAATTTGAACTGCTTCACTCCCATCACACAATTGTCTTTGGTGCATAATTCATTGGGTAGGACATTCCTTTATACACATATTCAGGCATAAGTTTGAATAAAGAATTATTGTTTGCAGAAAATTAGATGGATCTAGAGATCATCATGTTAAGAAGGAAATATGAAAGACTCAGAAAGAAATGGAACACAAGCTTTGTGTCATAAACAGATTGCAGATTTTAGGAGACATAAAAAGTAAAAAAGAGACTACACTTTAAGTGTAATAATTAAATCAGAGGGAAAGAGAAACATAAATGGGTAAAAGGAAATGTGACAAAATGATACTATATACATGTATAAACATGTTGCATCAAAATTTGTCATTTTGGGCATTTAATATACAAAAATAACAATAGAAATGAAAAAGATTCATATATGAAATAGTATATTGACTATGATGGATTATTAGTTGATGTTTCATTACAAACTAAATGTGGGTTGACACTAATTACAAACCTTAATGTTTGATTTCTCTCTGGAGAATTCATGTAATCTTTCATCTTTGATGCAAGCAGCAAGAAATAAGAAACAAGAAACAGTGATATCATGTAAATACAATCACAGTGGATCATTTTCTGGACAATATTCCCAGAGCAGGCTGATTTATTTCAGGAGCAGGAAGTATACTGTTGAGTTCTGCCCCTTCTCCCTCCCAGCATAGCTATAGCCACTTTGTTCCATGGCTACCAACTATTTCATATTGTTGCTGTAATATGCCTGCCAGTCATTGACAAAAGAAAAATAACTTGACTCAAAGCATGGCCAAGGTGATCACATATCCTGTTATGTTCTGTATGAAATGTGTTAGTCTTAAGAAATCCCACAAGGCTTTACATATGACAAATCAAATTAAAGGTCAATGTGAACTGTTAGACACTGTCATGTCTAAAATGGCTTGAGACAGAGCTAACCACTGGGCAAGCACTTCCTTCACCTGCTTATCAACTCACTGTGTGGTTTTTTTTTTCAGCCTTTATAAGCTGACATGGAAAAGTGATTGGAGGTGTAGCCTCAGCACTGAATTCTGAACTATGGCCCTGATCAATCTGTCTTAGGGTATGTGTTCAATAAACCATCCCTGTCTGACAGAGATTGGTGTTCCTCTGGTTTGTGGAGTGACTCCTGAACCACAACATATACAAGTGGATTATATCCAATGTGAGTTTATTTAAAGATTTTAGCTTATTTGTATTATTGTCAATGTCTATCATGGAGTTTAAAGATAAACAGATTGTACAAGATGAGTCTTTTGAAACTTTATGTGTTCTTCTACTTTCTCCCTTTCAACCTCCTAATACTAGGTAAGAGAAAAATGATAGCGATGAGAGGAAAGAAGTCAGTGAATCAAGGTAGGGGTCAGAAAGGGAGGGATGCTATCATTAGACCACTTCTTGCTGATTAGGGGAATCAAATTTCTTGGGACAAGTTTGATTATCTCCATCAGGATATCTACTTTCTTTGTCTTGTTTCTTCTTTGTGAATGACTACTTAACAAACTGACTAACAATTTTGATCAACAAAAACCAACAACCAGTCAACAACCCACCAAACAAATTCACTAGCTCTTAGCATTTATATACTCTCTGAAAAGTCCTGAGAATTCCATCTGTCACACAATCAAAGAAACTATCTTCAGCTGGTAAAACCATGTGTCTGTTAGAGCAAATCCAAGTCATCTGCTGTGGACAGTATGAAGAGCAGGTCCATATTCCACACCTGGGATTTAAATGAAAACAAAGTCCCAGACACCAGGGATGTGGGAGACACCCTGGACCCAATGGGGATGACATTAGCAAAATGCCCAACATGGGGAGATGGAACCTGATGAGCCTACCTCCAGTAGATAGACATGGCCCCATGTTCAGGGATAGGGCCACCCATCCATGTCAGTTTTTGACCCAGAATTGTTCCTGTCTAAAAGAAATGCAGGGATAAAAATGTAGTAGAGGCTGAAGGAAAGGCCACCAGAGACTGCCCCACTTTGTGATCCATTCCATCCACAGATAGTAAACCCCAACACTATTGCTGATGCCAAGATGTGCTTACAGACAGGAGGAGCCTGGTATGGCTATACCCTCTGAGAGGCTCTGCCAGCACCTGACAAAAACAAATGAAGATATTAACAGCTGACCATAGGACTGACACCCGGGACTCCAAAGGAAGAGTTACGGAAAGGGCTGATGGAGCTGAAGGTGATTGCAAGCCCATAGGAAGAACATTAGTATCAATTAACCAGACAGCTCAGAGCTCCCAGGGATTAAGCCACCAACCAAAGAACATACATGGGCTGTTCCGTGGTCCCCGATACATATGCAGTAGAGGACTGCATTGTCTCCCCTCAGTAGGAGAGGATGTGCTTGGTCCAGTGGAGGCTTGATGCCCCCAGAGAGGGGAGATGCTAGAGAGGTAAGGTGGGAGTATGTGGGTGGGTGGAGGAGCACTCTCTTAGAGGGGAGGTGGACGGGGGAGACCAGGAAGGGGACAACATTTATAGTGTAAATAATTAAAATAATTGATAAAAAATAAAGAAATCAAAATTCCTAAATTCTCACTACTCTACAATTTCTAATTAATTAGCTTTCTGAGTTGAATCATGAATCTAAATTAAATGTAGTTATTTAATCATTATTTCTTAAAGGTTTCATATAATATTAACAACTGTGTTCATAAAGTTATCATACCATCATTTCACTTTCCATTTAAAATAAGGAGCTAGATGAAAGAACTCTTGGTTTCATAGTTTAAGTTGATGGATTTATCTATGTTTGTCACATATCTCTTGCATTAGAGACTCACCAATGAATACTATAGTAAATAAAGGGCATACAGTTTGTGATCACAGCTCCTGGAGAAGTGAACCAATAGGTCTTCCTGATTATACTCTCAAAGCTGTCACTATAAAGACCCACTGTACTGAACACTCTGGCAGGTGAGTAAACTGGCCTCTGCTAATGGAGCGTAGAGATTATCCTGAAGCAGAGATCTCAAAATCAAAACATCGGCAAAGCCTAGTCATAGGTTTGATTTCATTATAAAGGACACTACTTTTGGAAAATATTAGGCAACCAAGTTCTGGTAAAAATATTTATTTATTTTTCTTTTAAAAAAATGTAAAGAAAATATGTACCAAAAATGCAGTGATTAACATTATTTACAAAAATTCAAACAGGACATTGATCTTGAGGATAAAGATATTACAAGATCACTTGCTTTGATACTTTAAAAGAAAATGGCCATAAATATGCAGGGGGAAGAGAAGGAGAGGGAAAGGAGAAAATTTAATTCCATTTTCTTTAAAATCATGATGTCTTTCTTCTTCTTTGATAGCACTAAACTTATTTTTAGTTAGTGAAATAAATGAAAAAAACAAGTGGGTTATACTTATGTTTTATAATTCTTTTGCCAAAGATGTGGCTTAATCTGGTATTGTAGTCATTTTACATTAACTTCTATGTCTTGTGGTGTTTTAAAAAATGTTTTTAATTAAAATTGAAATTTAAAGAACTACAAATGGCTGTGGATCTAAAAGATTTTACTTTCTTCATTTACAGAATACTTTGAAGGAAAGTATATTAATACATATTGGAAATTAAAATATTGATAATATTATGTTTGTAACTATTAGTTATTTAGTTTAAGTTATATCATTTTATATCATTAGAAAAATAAATAAATATTGATATTCACATTTTCAATAATGTCTGCAAATTAAAGTATGTCATACTTCAGGTTTTTATTTTTTTTTAAATCCATGCATTCCATAAAGAAGCATTGAATAATTTATTCATGAGTAGAAGCACAGCTATAAAATTAAACTTTCTAAATGCAATATTAGTTCTGTGAATAGTTATGATCTCATAGTCTAAGGAATTCCCTGCTGTCTGCATATTCCACATCTCTGACATTCTTTCAGAGGAGGTAAGATTTGCCCCACATCCCAGTTTTTGTATTAACAAAGGAAAAGAAAAATTAGTTTCAAGGCTGCTTGTCAAAGATACTCTAGGATTTACTATATGCTGCACTTTATTTTTATTGGTTATTTTATTTATTTGAATTTCAAATATTGTGCCCTTTCCCAGTTTCCCCTCTGCAAAACCCCCATCCGAAACTCCCTCCCCCTGCTTCTATGAGGATGTTCCTAGACCAACCCAACCCCTCCTGCCTCACTGCTGTAGCATCCCCCTATGCTGGGACACTGAGCTTCCACAGGACCAACACCTCCCCTCCCATTGAGCCCAATCCTCTGCTAAATATGCAACTGGAGCCATAAGTCCCTCTATATGTACTTTCTGGTTGGTGATTTAGTCCCTGTGAGCTCAGGGGGGAGATGTTGATTAGTTGATGCTGTTGTTTTTCCTGTGGGATTGCAATCACCTTTAGCTTCTTCAGTACTTCCCCTAACTTCTCCCTTGAGGTCCCGTGCTCAGTTTGATGGTTGGCTGTGATATGCTATGCTTTAAATGAAAGGCCTCTATCCAGGGTTAATACATTAGAGTTTAGGACAAATGTAGATTAATTAACATGCATAATTATTTCATTTAATTGGGAAGTAGCCTAATCAACCTGAAAACCAAGTTATGACCACAGAACTTTAGATGGTGTTTGAATTTCTTATAGTTTTGTGAGGAGAGGTATGTAAAACAGAAAAGTAATTTTGATAATGGAAAAATGTGAATATCTCATATATTGAAGTAGAACTAATAGGCAAAAACAGCTGGTATAAAGCTGACTTTCAGATCTGGCTGATGGATTTTCTGTTACATGTTTACCTTCAGTGGAAACTCAGATTCCACTGGGGCACACTCTAACACTGCATTGAATCCTGTAATGCTCCCTGAGAGGTTTGAGCTGTATATTTAGATGTAGACCTATGGCTTTATGGCTTCCTAAAAGACATACAGACATAATTAACACCATTAAGAGACTTTTCATCTTGAACAATTGCCAAAGAAGCAGAGAAGTATCTGTAACCTTGCAGAATATTCCGAGAACAGCCTTTAATAACATTTCCTTCTACCCTGTCACCCTTAGATTTTTTTTTCTTTGACTTTTCTTCCTTGATGTTTCTTAAGGCCTGAGTAGAAAGAAGAGACAGGGGGCATTAACAAGGACGCTCAGTTTAAGGATGAGTGCTTTGAGCAGTTGTGAATGTTCATGTTGGTTGCTGTATATTGAATGTAGTCAGGCATATAGGCTGTCATGCATAGCTAACCGCAGCTGCTGTGATGTTATGAGTGCAAATCCCATGCCATCACAAAAAGACATTTTACCCATCACTCAATTCCTACATTCCATCTCCTCTTCGGTAATGTCTCCTGAGCCTTGGTAAGAGGATAATATATGTGTCCAGTTTATGACAGAGCACTCAGTCTCTAATTCTCAAAAATTTATTGAGTTACTCAGTCCTCCAATAACAGCTGTCTACTGAAAAGGAATTTTCTTTGACCAAGGTTTAGAGAAGCCCATATCTATGAGCATGAACATAGATATTTTTAATATTTGTTATATGTTATCTTGTAACACACACAAATATTCACAAACACACACAAATAATATACACACATAGAGACCCACACATATAAGCATAGATGTAACATATAAACACAAACATACATAAAGATATACACACATGCATATATATTTGCATATATATATACACACACACATAAACCAACATGTATACACATACAAAAGATTTTACAGAGAATATAATTTTAAATAAATGTCAAAACAATACCTAATAAAACACTGGTGAATGTTTTCACACCTATATCTAAACTATATATAATCTATATACATATATCAGAATCTATAACTATATTTATATAAATTATCTATATCTAATATACATAGCTTTGTTATTTATAGCTAATCTAAATATCTGTACATTTATCATCTATTTATCTATATATACATATATTTATATATAAGTTATATATATATACTAAAGCTCAGAATTTGAGAATGAAAAATGATTTAAAGTTAAATAAATATTCAAATTCTGATATCATAATGATTTTAAAAGGTATATTTCAAATATATTCAACAGAAAAAATATAAATGAAGCATTATATAAAATTTTTAATCCCAAATTGAAAAGTTTATTTATATTAGTCAAATAAGAGTGGTTCTTAGGAATTGTGATATTTTTCTTTGTATTTATGTTAGGACTCTAGACAAATACTGAAAGCACCTGCTTTACCAATAGAATTATTTGTTTGTTTATGTTATTCATATATATATACATTAAACACTAATGCTGAAGGTGATTTTCTGAAATAACTTCAATGCATATACATTTTTTTACTACAACCTATTTTGGGAAGTCACATAGAGAAAGCTGGCTTAGAGGCATCATGTCATTTCATTAGACGTTTCAGATTTTACAGCATTTCAAATTTTGACTATTTAAATCAGATCTTGGGTCTTCATTTGTATTATGCTGTTAAACTGAATTTAGCTATTAAAAATTAAGTAGAAATAAGAACTATGCATATAAAACTTATCCTTGGAGTTTTTTAAAGAAACTTAATTTTCTATGGAAAATAAATTTGATGACTAGTGTTAGGTATGTCCAGTATTTTGACATAATGGCCCAATATTATCATCTACAAAATTTACCTCTTTTAAGTAAGTTTATGTTGGTCTGTAATCAGAACTATGTTGGAGCATATGTAACATGGGTGGAGTTTGGAATAATGTAAAGACAGTGTGACCCTCCCTGCTCCCAGGAATTGTCAGCCAATGTTGGTCCATAAGGCCAAAGGGAACAGAGATGACAGAAGGAGTTCAGAAGCCCTTGTGGTGACACAAGGACCAGCTGCAGGAAGACAGATCAACTTTACTTGAGGACAATTCAAGGCTTATATAATTTTGTAGACAGGTCTCAGAATATCCATGATGTGTAAAGGTCATTGGCTGAAATTTACAGTATTGAATCTCCTACTTAGCAAGGAGAAGCATTTCAGAACTCTCATGCAGTATGGTGAAAGTTTCTAATGGAAAGAAAGGAAGTTGAGCCTGTAATCTTAAACAAGGCTACATGATATTCTGTAGGTATAGGGGTTTTTAAACTCCAGAGACAAAGTCAGAGCAGAGGAAGTATTTTCAATGAAGGAAGTTCACTAGATTCTACAGAACTCAGAAGGGTATCCAGTCAATGATAGACTTGACTTCAAGTAGCACTGCAACAGGAGAGTTTTAATCTATGTTATACATTAAGTAATGCTATATCGATAATATCAATTTCAATAAATGATATTTGAAAACATAAAACAAATATTTTAGTCTTAGTTTTAACGTGTGAATGTGTAGTTAATATACACTCTATATGTCTGCACACACTGTCATATCCATGTTTAAAAATATAATTTTTGAAGTTATAAATGTTGAAAATTTCACCTGACAAGAATGTAGTATTCAAATATAGTATAAAATTGGAAAAGTAATATATGCAAATTACAACATGACAGTATTCACTGTCAGAGTGCTGTAGAACCTATCAGGTAATAAAATGCTGTTTCTATAGTAACAGCATATACTTATGTGATATTGAAATTTATGTTGTGTCTACATTATTGACTCTATTTCATTTAAAAAATAAAAAATAGTGTGTGTTTCTTATAAATGTAAATGTAAAAGCATCTCAAAACTTTTAAATAGGTTAAAACTATAATTTTTTGTGGTAGTATTTCCAATGCATTTATGTAAAGTAGATGTCAAGACAGGAAATTTATATAATTTGCAATATTTTGTAATTAAATTCAATTTTATGATGGATAGAAAAATGTAGTTTCAACATGCAGATTTAAATTTTGGGTAGAATTCTGTGTGTTTAGCTTCAGTAAATAATTGATGGTATATAAAATAATACTTTAATGTGGAATACAGCTAAAAAAATTCCTGAAGCCTTGTGACATTGTATGTATTCTGATATCACCTTGTTGGATGTAACTTATCTACTTGTGATGCAGGTACATAAACAAACCAAATATCACTGGTCATTGAAATCATGCCAGTACAGTCTGGCAGAGGCCATAATATATGATGATGCAATAGGAGAATGTTAATATGGCACAATAATGCATTTGATATGCTATACTTGTTATTTTAGGGTAAGTTCACTCTATCTGCTCAAATCATTTACTGCATGGAAAAATCACTTTTATTCTTCAGTTATGATTGTCTGGAAGGCTTACTGCCTCTTCTATCGTAGGCCTATTCTTGGAAGCTTCTAGCCTCTATACAATAGACTCTAAGCCTATAATGCTTTTGAGAGAAATGGGTTAGCCAGAGCCAGGCTGACTCCATGATAAGCTGCAAACTGACAGTTGGGAGATGAGGCCTAAGTTTCTGCTCCCCAGAAATGAGAACCTGGATCTAAGTGCCCATGGTCAGCCAACCACAGGTACAGCAGCCAATTCAAGGATGCTTTGCCACCCTGGAAAGTCCCATGATCCCTAATCAATCACAAAAGCATCTATACTCCTGCACATAGAGCCAACCAGTCAAGGGAAAGAAAGATAAAATCATTTACTCCTACCTTGACAGGCTTTAAATTGACCCTGTAAAACACATACCTCTGTCTGGTAGACCCCTACATGCTGGTTCTCTGCAGAATAAATGCCCTTTGGTTTTGCATACTATTTGAGTCTGGAGTATCATTCTTCAGCAAATCATGGGCCCTTACACTTTCAGCCTTAAAGAAATTTCTGCTGAGTAAGTTCACCCCTTCTGAATTCTTTCTTATCTTTTTGTGGATGGTTCAATTCGACTGCTTTGGCTCAAACTGCTCTCCCAGCTTTGATTTGTTGAATCTGGATTTTCTCTGGGCCTTTGAATCGCTTTGCTTGGCCTTAAGCTAACTCATGCAATCTGTTCTAATGTTATTATAGGTCTTTGCTCATTATCTTGCTCATTCTGTCTTTGCTTGTATCTAACTTATTTTTTCTTCAACCTGTCTCTGTAAAACCCTCCTGGTAAAACTGCCTCCTTCTCCCTTTCTTTGATGTTCTTCTGTCTGTCTCTCTCTCTGACACTGTCTCTCTCTCTCTCTCTCTCTCTCTCTCTCTCTCTCTCTCTCT
>NW_021604577.1:6768039-6769887 GCF_004785775.1 Grammomys surdaster
CTCTCTCTCTCTCTCTCTCTCTCTCTCTCTTTCTCTCTCTCTCTTCTACTATACTGCTATCCATGAACTCTGCTATAGTTCTGTACTGTACTCTCTTCCTATACTGTCTTTCCATGAAGTAGCTTTCCTTTCCTCTCTCCTTAGATTTTGTGATATCCTATTCTGTCAGATCTTTCACTGATTTATCACTTTTTCTGCCATTCAATGAGAGATTAGTTTCAAACATCGATGCTTCCTTCTACAAACAAGTTCATGCATCACATGTTTACTGTGCCACTTAGCTGTGTTAAGGAAGGTGATTTAACATACCATCTAGGTGTAAATATAATTACGATGGTAACATAGTGCTAAGGTTGGCCTGGCTACATAGAATGAATGACGCATAAGGTGAATTGAATAAGAGTCATTGGTGTCACAGCATATGCCACTAAACCTGATTCCTGTCTTGACAAAGCAAAGAAAGAACTGGGAGTCTCTCACATCCTTGGGATCTAGGACTTTCTACATGTTCCCCTCACCTCCCACCCACACTGCTGCATAATTCAATTCATTTTCCTGACACACTGGACTTCTCTCCTGTTTCTGTTCTCCCATCCATACTTTGACATTCATTTTCTCATACAAACACTAACACACACACAAATACACACACCACAGCACATACACATGCACACAAGCACTCACACATGAATACACACACTTAATACAATATAAATAATCCTATTATTTAAATTTTAGATAATTAATACATTTATATCTTAAATATTAAAACACATTTTAATATGCAGTTGGTAACAATCCCACATTGTGCATGTTAAGAACTTGCAGAATATTTAAAAATTTATATGAATTGTGAGGAGAGTGAATTAACTGCTTGAATAGTGTTCGGTGATATAAGGTTCCTTGAGTAAATACAGACAATTTTTTTTTGTTGTTGTTGTTTAAAGCATTATAATAGCCCACATATTTTCTCTATGTTTGCAACTTCTCTGGACCCAATTAGTATGGACACCAAAGTAATCCAGATGATAGTATGTTGGGTCTTATCACAGGGCATTCAACCTCAGTTCAAAAATTTGGAGTTTCTTTTAATAAGATTATTCATGTGACTGGCATTTATTTCAGTGTGGCAATATACCTTTAACATAATTAACTATAAAATATCTATAAGACAATTTGTACTCTTGATTTGTGGCATAATCACTATTGTTTCAAAGACCTTCTGGCTGAATATAATAAACAATCAAGTATACCTAAAATTTCTCAGAAGAGAAATTTGGATCCACCCACGTCAGTGTAAAGAACTAATTAAAAGTAAAGTCCTAAGTGTCTTTAGATAAGCAGTATGCATGAGTCAAGATACCACATTTTCACATGTACAAAAATGTGCAAACATGTATGTATCTCAACCTAAAAGATAAAGGCTGAAAAACATATGGAAGAAAACCACTACATGTTTTGGTAACATGATATAAAAACTCTGCACTAAGAGAAAATCTGTATACAGGTGGGTTGTATTATACTTGATTGGATGTAACTATTATTTAAGAAATGTTAAATGATTTCAAATTAGATTTAACATATTAGATTTGTAAGCAAAAATATGTAAAGTCTGTGGGTAGACTTCTAATTATAAAAGTAAAAGTGATCAAACTTTTAATTATCCTTCTGTTCCCCTTTTTTATCTCTGCTGGATAGTTGCAGAGTTGGATGTGAGAGCTAGATCCTCTGTTTTCACATTCTTGTTTCTTACCCAGTGCTGTGGCTTTGGCAGCGTTTCCTTTCAACTTTCCATTGTCTGTGTGTGTGTGTGTGTGTGTGTGTGTGTGTGTGTGTGTGTGTGTGTGT